>NC_088926.1:32935000-32940000 GCF_038396675.1 Hydra vulgaris
TTTGCTAAATTAAAACATGAGTTCAGTGATGCATCGCGGAATAAAGTGTTTTATATATTGTTTTTGGCTTTTTTTATTTTCATAAAAAAAGCCACAAGCAATAGAGTTTTCATATCGTTTTATTTAACAGAAAAAAAACCATTAGTTCAGTGACGCAACGTTTAGTGACGATACAAAAAGACGAATTTAATTCATTTTAAAAAGTTTTTTAATTTTGTAGTAAACTTTAATTATACTCAGGTAAAAATAGCATTTGAACAACGTTATCATTCTAAACCTAAATATAATGTGACTTTGATATACCTTTGATTTTTCTTGAAAATATGAACTGAATCTTAGTTCATTTTTTTGTTTTCTTGTATCGTTTTCTGACATGTGAATATAGATATTTGCAAATCTTGTATTGCTAACTCATAATCTGCTGCTGACCTGATTTCGTATTGACTAGTTTTAATTCTCAGGGCTGCGATTTGCTTAATAGTAGCTCCTATTCCGTCAACCCCTCCTTTCTTGTGCATCGCTGCAAAGAAATGCCAGAAGAATTTTTTATGAAAACGTTTTTCAAACACAACCATTGCAGCCATAATGATTTTGTTTTCGAACTTAGCAGTGGCATTATCGCTGAACATGTGTCCTTCTTTGACTTGATCAGGAATAAAGTGAAGGATTTTGTCAATGTACGGTATAACGGAAGACCTAGTATGATCAGTTGAATCTGAAACTATGGCAAATGTTTATAAGTCAATGTTCCAGACTGCTAGGGTCATGATAAAAACTTGATTTTGACCAAAATGAGCAGCTTGTGGCTCATTTTGAAAGAAACACCTAGCGTTTTCAGCCCAGTCAACTTGGATTACCGCAATTTCAGAACTAACACTCATCGAAACCTCCTTTAGTTTATTAAAAATTGTAGATTGGTTTTTCTTTACAAATGCGTGTTTAACGAACTTATCACGCATCGCTGATATGTGTTGGATGTGTTCTGTTACAATAGACATTTTTGGAATTTTTTCAATGTTTGCATATGTTTTAGTTTCAGGCTTTCTCCAATCGTCCCAGGATACTTCGAAACCAAATGTATTAACAGTTTGCAAGTGTTTATCAAACTGCTTTATATCTTTGCATGCAACGCATTTTTCATAGGCGCAATCGTATGTGTACGGCTCACAAACAAAGTAGTTTATCATTTCAGATCCAATTTTGATTGAAGGCGCTAGAATTGATTTTGTTAATGCATTTAAGGCAAATCGCATATTTTCATGCAAACTACAAACACAAACAATATGCAGAAATTTTTTAACTGATTTTACATTGCGTGGACAAAGGTCGCAAAATTTGCTGAGTCCAATTTTTATGTGCAGATGTTTTTCCTTGAATAACTCGAACGCTTCTTTTAGCGTATAATATAAATGACTTAACTGAATATTGTTGCTTTTCCGTCAGATAATTGAATTCGAGTGACATCTTTTTTGTTTGTTGATATTTGGGAAACTTCATCTTCATTATAAAAGTTTACAACTGCTAAAACATCGCTTTCAGAAAGACCATACAGCTATGAAAATGCTGGAGGTAGACCCGAATTATCTTTACAACAGAGCTATTTCAATGAATATAAAGAATTTTACATTGTTTCTCTTTTGAAGTTGGTAGTGCTTTTAAAACTTTTTTCAATGCTTTTCCTCTTTGATGAACGTTTTTAAATGATGAGCTTGGTCTTTGATATTAAAAATAGATTTAAAAGTTTTCATTTCAAAGCGCTACTTTTTAAAACTCTTAATTTTGCTTTAGCAGCATAAGCTGCTTTTATATTAGAATCGGCTTTTGATTTTTCTCGATACCTCTTAGATCTAACTCTGGACATTTCTTTCTTTTTATCAGCATTCCGAGAAACATAATTAGCTTGGTATTCTGCATAAAGATTTTTTTTCACTTCTAATTTTGATTCCATTTCTTAAAAATTTACAACTTTATAAAAAAATGTTAACATAAATCTAAAAGTTTACTAATATTTACTAATAGCCCTTCACAACACTAAAATGCAAAAATTTGTTCGAATTTAAAAATTTTGAAAACCCACAACGAAATCTGAACTTTTGGATAATATTTTGACTTTCTTACTGCGCTATTTTATAAAACGCTAATTATCCTGTCGATGGGTTCAGTGACGCAACAGTTTTTAAACTATAGCTATATGTTAATACAATGCTTTATGACCAATTCATCTTTTAGTAATGATTAAAAGTTTACATTAAAATATATATTTTCTAAAAAAACCTCGCCATAAAGCATAATTTCATTGCAATAATTAAACTTTTTTAGCTTTTAGTTCAGTGACGCAACGTATTTTTTGCAGATGTGTATGTGACAAAAAAACACTTGAATTATTTTTAAAGAGTAAAATTTTTTTCACTCAAGACATATATGTAATCTCAAAGATTCTTTCTAAACAAAAATATGGATATGTTTTGTTTAAAATATTGCAATAACTCGCCCTCAAATTTTACTCACTTTTTCGAATAATAAAAAGAACAAACGGTTGCTAACATTCATCAAATTCATCTACTCGGTTCAAACATTTTCTACTCAAAATTTATTTTAACAATAATTTTAAGGTGTTTAAACTATAATTAAAGAAATAAAATCTTTTGAAAAAAGTTATTTTTAAACACGAAATTTATCTCCTCCATCGTGGAAATAGCCATTTAAAAGCATGTATATATATATATATATATATATATATATATATATATATATATATATATATATATATATATATGTATATATATATATATATATATATATATATATATATATATATATATATATATATATATATATATATATATATATATATATATATATATATATATATATATATATGCTTTTAAATGCTTTTAATACTTTAGATTAATAAAATACTTACAAAAAATTTTGTTTTAGTTATTCCAAGAATAACTTGGTCTAATAGATTATTACTAAATTATAAAATATAAGATAAATAAGTACTTATATTTATATAATAGTTTTTTACATTTTTGCGAACATTAGTAAAGATTTTGAGATTTACATGAGATTTTCAGAAAGATATGCAATTTTATTGACATAAATGAAAAACTATGGTGTAAAAAAACAAGCTAAAAAGGTTTTAAAACATTTCCTTAAAACAGACAACAGTGTGTTATTATAGATAGAAAAATAACTCAAGTTTACTAAAAACAAAAGGTAGTGCTTCCTTAGATTTCATTATTGCTTCTCTTTTGTTTTTTATTTATGTAAACGATCTTACAAATGCCTCTAATATTGATAAAACTATGTTTGCCAATGATACAAACTGATTTTATTTATCAAAGACAATCAAAGATCTCTTTAAAAAAATAATTGTTTAACTAAAAACAATTTATGCATAGTTTAAATAAAATAAAATATGACTCACTATAGAGGAAACTAAAATTATACTTTTCCACTCTAATCAACAAATTTAAAAAATACCCCTCAACCTATCAACAAATTATTGAGAAAACATAACCATAGGAATTGCTCTAAATACAAAAGCTTTTAGGGATTCTAATTGATGAACACATATCCTAGAAATCCCACATCAATTTCATTAACACAAAAATATCAAAGAACATAGGTTTATTCTATAAGACAAAACCATTTTCGTCACAAAAAAGTTAAAAACTGGTTTACTTTTCATCCATGCATAGATATCTCATGTATGGCAATATAGCATGGGGCAGCACCCACAAATCTATATTAAAACTACTTTATTATTGCGTCAAAAACACGCTTTAAGACTAGTGCATAACAAAAACAATTTTACTCATGCTGAATTCTACTGGAACAAATGACCACACTTACTATATTTAAATAATATTTATTAAAACATACTTTTCATGTTTAAATACAATCTAAATCTGGCTCGAAAATGTTTTACAACACACTTTTTAAAAGATATTATAAAAAAATGCATTACATGATTAACAGGCATTTTTATAATATTTTGTTTGAAACAACAAGACTTTCAAAATTCTCAATTATATATAGTCTCTCCTTATTTAACAAGATAGTTTCCAGAAACGAATCACTAAAAAATTTTAACAACGCAACTCTCTGAAAACAAAGCAAAAATCTGCAACAATCAAATTAAACAACTATTGGAAATTTTTTTACATTATAATTAAAAGTAATTAATTTTTAACAGGAAGCGAATAAAATAATAATAATAACAATAATAATATTAATAATAATAACTAGTTGATTGGATCTGTAAAAATACGGATCTTCGTAAAATATTGCTCGCCAACCTTTTTCTTTGTTCCTTGCTTTCCGGACCCATAAAATACGGATCAATACCAAATCAAACATTTTTATACTTATCTATTCATACCGATCATTTCTATATCTATTCTTTGTTACCTTTTTGGCATACATAGAGCTTTTAAAAAATTTATAAGTTGGTTTACTTTTTTTCTTAATGTATATCATTAATTCCTCATTGGTTTAGTGCGTTGTCATCAGTGTCTTTTTTTTTTTTTTGGGAGGGGGGGGGGGTTTAAGACCTCTCCTTTGCATAAAAAATTTTAAATTTTTTTTAATTTTTAATATATTGTTATAGCAAAAAATTTTTCTAATTGTTAAAGCAAAAATTCAAAAGTTTTTTTATTTTATAGATGTATTATTCACGATTTTTCCATACACTACCTGTAAACTCAACAAATGATCAGTTTGTAACAAAAACTCTTTTGAAAGTTAAGCCAATTTTTTGATTAATTTTACTTATGGTGCACACAATTGTACAAAAAGATATACAACTGGTACATATATACATTATTTCACAAATAAGAGTTTATATTGGAAGACTATAAGGAAAAAAAGGCACAAGTCACACATTTTTACTTTTTAAATAAATGAAATTTGTCCTTGAAAGTTGCATTGCTTGTTTTTACTGTATTTCTTCGGGTGTTTCTGTAGCATTAGATAGGCCTTTTTGGGTTGGA
>NC_088926.1:32945000-32960000 GCF_038396675.1 Hydra vulgaris
AAAGTTGCCTCTCAGTTTGAGATAACTTGTATCATTAATGTGACAGGAATAGTGTGTTATTTTGGTCAATATATGAATTAGAGGAAGTGTTTTTTGATTGAAAGAGAGGAAAATAAGACTGGTGACACTGACCAGAATAATTCAGAGTATTCTATTTTAAAATTATATGAGAGTAATGCAATTTAGGAATTTAAGTTATTTAAATTTCTAAAAACCTTAAAATATTAAGTACATTTGGGATACAACTACTGATGCAAAACAAACGTAACGTTCTTTCGTGCTTATCACATTTAGCATTTTACAATATCAATTTATTCTATAACAAATGACCTAATGAGTCATAGAAGTTCATATTTGAAGAAAGGTTTTCTTATATAATCAGAAAACCTGAGATACTAGTAAAGTCAAAAAGATAACAAAAGTATTATGACATTAAAATAAACATTTTGAAAAATTATTGACAAGTTACATATTAATACACCAATTTTACTAAACACAATTATAAAGATTATTTTTTAAGGATTGTAAGAGCGTTTCTATGTTTTAAAATGTTATTCTTATTTTCAAGGTAAAACTTTTTTTTTTTCATATTGAGTTCCTCATTTACTTTATCAATAAAAAAGATTTTCTTAGTTGATACTTTTCAAATATTATTGTTTTTATTCTTTCATAACTTAAATATTTATAAAACCAATCGAGTCACAATTTTATCTTATCCTACAAACCTCGTTAATGCTTTGGAACCATTTTTTTGTTATATCTTTGTATTTAATTGTGTCAACCAAAGATCATTATGTTAAAAGGCAATGTTGTGAGTTAAGCAAGATAGAATGTCTATCAAATATTTTGGTTTTATTTGTAAAGTGATGTTGCAAACAAGTTCCCAAACAACATTCCACCGTCACACCAGTGCTGATAATTTGGGGTGTTGTTTCCTATAACATGGGCATGCAGATGAGCTTCTAAAACCTGTTTAATGACTTAGTTGGTAAAATCACGTGATCCCTGAACACATATAGACCATTAAAGACAAGCAGACAAAATTTCTTTTGAAGGACCTTTAACGTCAAAATTAGTAAATTTATCTAAAATTATCTTTGACTGGCTGTTTCTTCATCTGTTGGCTCATATATACTAAATCATCATCATTTTCCTGATGATCTTATAAAGGAGAAAAAACCTGTTGAAGAATATAATAATATGATAAATAATAATAGTGTTACTACTAATTTATATACATATATATATATATCTATATATATATATCTATCTATATATATATATATATATATATATATATATATATATATATATATATATATATATATATATATATATATATATATATATATATATCTATATATATTAATATATTTATATATATATATATATCTATATATATTAATATATTTATATATATATATATATATATATATATATATATATATATATATATATCTATATATATTAATATATTTATATATATATATATATCTATCTATATTAATATATTTATATATATATATATATATATATATATATATATATATATATATATATATATATATATATATATATATATATTAATCAAATTGACAAAAATTCTATGTAACTTTTTACTGCGTATTACACAAAATGATAATTGCGATTTGTTTTTTTATTTCAAGTTTGCTTTCACAAATGGTGTGTACTAAACTTAAAAAACTATTTGAAAACAGATTTTTCATTAGCGAATTTATTTCAAGTTTGTTTCTTGCATAACACTTTAGTCAGACTTCAGATTTAAAGTATGACTTGAAATTTCAAGTTCGCTCTTGCATTCAGAAAAGATTTTTGCTTTCTCAAGTTAGCTTTTCAAGCTTTCAGCTTGAAAACGGCCAGTGTTTAAGTAAGACTTAGAGTTCAAGTTTGCTTTTTGTATTTGTTAGGTCAATATTTACACTTAAAGTATGGCTCCAAATTTCAAGTTCGCTTCTAGTATTCCATCCATAAATACTGTATTTAAAATGTTTATTTCTTTTATTGTTACTATTAAAAATTTTTATTAAAGATTCACTAAATTTAAGTTTAATTTTTTTTAGCATTAGTGGCCTTTCAAAAAATCATCTGTAGTGCTATTTATATTATCAAAATAATGTTTTCCTTTTTTTAAACAGGAAATGATAATTATACATAATTTAACCTTAAAAACTATTATAGTCATTTTTTTATTTAGTTTTAAACAGGAAGAGTCAAATAAAAGTGTCATGTTTTTGTTTGTGGAAATGTTTTTTATTGGAAAATAATTGTTTTTGCATTCGAGTTCCCAAAAAACAAAAAGTTTAAAAAAAGGTTCTATAATTGTATTATGTGCATGTTGACAATTATAAACATGGATATCAAATCCATCAGTTGATTGTCCAGTTCTACAACTATAATTATATCCATTCGAACAAAGTCTTAAATTAATAGTTTTTCCGGTGTATATAGTTTTTATATTGCAAGTTAGACATTTAAAATAATATATTACATTTTTACTATTGCAATTTATATGACTTTTTATGTTCCATATGGAACCACCTGATGTTGTAAAGGTTTTAACTTCTTGATGATAGAATTTGGATACATACAACAATTATCTTCACATTAAATTAGTCCTATTACTTTATCGATTAAATAAAACTTTGCACAGGTCAGAATTCTGAACAGATTGGATGGTTTTTTAATGGAATTACTGGCTGGATATTTTAAAAAACTTCCTTTACTCTTTTATTTAAGAATAGAATACAAAAAAGATTAGTTTCAGTTATGAAAGATTGACAATTCAAGTTGCTATAAAAAGTTGAAATTAAGGAAAGATTTCTTAAGATTGATTGATTGGAAGCTGGTCCTTGGAGTTTTGTATTTTGAAAAACTTTTTCTATAGTATTGTTAGAATATTTACATTCTTTTAAACAAGTTTTTAGTTCTGCTAATCGTTATTTTTCCTTTTTTGTAATCAGATGTGAAAACAATTTTTAGCTGATTTAGCTAGATTGAAAGGGATTCTCTTTCTTGTGTGATAAGGGTGATGACTTTTATAATTTAGGTAATCGTGAGTATCAGTTTCTTTATAATAAATATCTGTTTTTATTTTACTGCTATTTTCAAGAAGAATAGATATGTTTAAAATATCAATCACATTATACGTGTTACCATCTTTTATAAATTTTTTGCCCTAGTCTGTTGTAAGACTAATTGAAATATCTATTTCAGTTAATGAATTTACAAAGTTAACTATATACAATTGTTTTGGCTAGATAATAAAACCGACATCAATAAATATATCTCTAAGAAAATTGCTTTTTACCGTTGCCATCGTGATAAGAAAACTACTTACACCTGAGAAAAATAAGCACCTCGACCAAAAATTGGTTGAAATTAGAATTTTTAACTTTTTTTGATAGTTTGAAAATCTTTTAAATACATATTTAAAAGAAAAATGGTTTATAATTTTTATAAAAAATAAAATATGCAAGTTTTAATATATGGTATTCATTTATTAAACAAAAATTCAAAAAAAAATCAAATAAAACGCGAAAAAAATAATAGCACCACAGCTTTAATGTGTATTTTAAATAAGTAAATGAGATCATTTGTTTTAAACATCGTACAACAAATATTAGTAATTTCTTAATATATTACTATTTTGTGGCGTGACCTTTATTGGCAATGACGGCTTTACAACGTCTTGGCATCGAGTTAACCAAGTCCTAACATTGCTTTGGCGGAATTTTGCTCCAAGTCTCTTTAACTACGTTCCAAAGTGACTCTTTCGTTGTGGGTTTGGTAGCAGGAACTACCTTTACTTCAACCTACAAATTCTTGTTAAGATCTGGCGACTGTGCTGGCCACTCCATAACGTTCACTTCATGCTCCTCAAACCAATTCTTCGCCTTCATGCTAATGTGCTTTGGGTCATTGTCCTGTTGAAACACCCAGGACAATGGCATTTCATAGTCTGCATACGGCGACATCATTATATCCAGTATATCAACATAAACGTGTTGGTCCATAATAGTAGTAATGTGTTAAATGGGCCCTACTCCGTAAAAAGAATATTATACTGCAGCCTCCATGTTTAATAGTTTTGATGGTATATTTTGGATGGTATTCTGCATTCGGAGGTTATCTGACATACGCCCGAGAGCCTTTTTCACTATAAAGCACAATCTTACTTTGGTCTGTCCATAAAACTTCCTCCATTTTTCGAGTAGCCAATTTGAGTGTTTTTTAGCAATAGCAATACGCTTTACAACATGTCTAGCACTTAGAAGTGGAACTTTTCTGTGGCAACAGGCTTTTATTCCTTTAACTTGCAGACAATTCCAAATTGTTTGTACTGTTGCATCGATGTTTAAGTCCTTTTTCAGCTCGTTAGCTGTTTTAAAAGGCTCCTTTTTAACCTGTCGGACTAAGCTATTGGCCAAAAATGTTGAAATAGAACGTTTTCAAACACGTGTTTCAGGCTTTTCTTGAAATTTTATGGCATTTCTTATCATTTTATTGAAACACTCAACTAAACGACCAACTTCTCTAAAAGCTTTCCCTGCTGATATCAACTTTTGGATCAGTTCTCGTTTTTTTGCGCTACAATGCTTTCCGCGTCCCATTTTTATATGTAAATATCAGGTAACCAAAAAAGTTCGTGCGATTTTTCCGTATATAATAAAAACACACAAAACGACAAAAGTAAGTACATTTATTCATCAAAATAGTCACCATTAGCATCTAAAACCTTTTCCCAACGTAAAACTAGCTTATTTATTCCACTTCTAAAAAATTCTCGGTCCTTTGAGTCTATAAAAGCTTTCAACTCCATTTCAACCGCGTCCTGGTCTCGGAACTGCTGTCCTTTTAAATGATTTCCCAGGGAAAGGAAAAAACGGAAATCAGTAGGGGAGAGGTCTGGCGAGTATGGTGGATGAGGCAAACTCTCCCAACCAAGGCTTCGGAGCTTGTCCTGAGTCACGCGAGCGGTGTGCGGTCTTGCGTTGTCGTGGAGAAGCAGAACTCCTCTCCTGTGCACCAGTGCAGGCTGCTTTACAAGCAACAGGTCGTGCACTCGTTGCAGCTGTGCTGAGTAGACCAGTTCAGTAATGGTATGGCCTGTTGGGAGCAGCTCGTAATGCACCACACCAGCTGTAGTCCACCAAATGCAGAGCAAAACCTTCCGCTCGTGGAGATTGGGCTTTGGTGTCTTTGGGATGGGGTCATCGGGGGACAACCAATGGTAGCAACGCTTGGTATTGTTGTACACAATCCATTTTTCGTCGCATGTCAATAAACGATTAAGAAAAGGCTCAACATTGTGGCGTGATAAGAGTGATGTGCAGATCGTAAGCCGTTGCTTCTTGTTGTCAATCGACAATTTGTGCGGAACCCACCGACTCAGCTTCCACGCTTTCCCAATCGCATGCAGATGCAGGCGGATGGTTTCAACACTCACAGCAAACCTCACTGCAAGTTCTTGGCAAGTTTGGCTGGATCCAGACTCGACAGCGTCCTTCAGTTCATCCTCATCAACCAACAATGGGCGTATAGAACGCGGCAGGTCTTCGATGGACTCATCTCCCGAAGAGAATCGCTGAAACCACTTCTGTGCTGTGCGTTCACTTACTGTACCTTCTCCAAATGCTGTGCAGATATTTTTGGCCGCTTGTGTTGCATTCCATCCAAGTTTGAACTCGTAAGGTAAGCAAGATCGAATAATCGTTGGTTGGGTTGCCATCCTTTTTTTACACAAAACCTTTCCTGTAAGCTCGTTACAAGCCTACACTATATATGCAGCAACTGCGCGTGACACACGCGTTCTATTACGCAACAAAGCTACTTGCCTTGTGCGATGTGGGTGTTGTAAAAAATGCTAAAAACAATTCAATTACCAAAAACAGCACGAACTCTTTTGGTTACCTAATATGCTCTACTAGTAAAAAATAAATAAAACAGCAAAAAAAAAAACATCAACCCTTGCTATTTTTAAAATTATTTTTTCGTTATCAGAGAATTTTACAACAAAAGAATATGTATTGCTTTTTTATTTTTCGATCAGAATTAGTATTTTTGATTAAAATTTAGAAACACCAAGCAGTTTTTTTCCAAAAGTCTCGTTTTTTTTAAAAACCCAACAGTTAGACATGTATAGTCTGGAGTAAAATTAGTACGCATTACTGTTTCTGTAATTAAGTAATACATTTTGTAATTAAGCAGAAAGTTATTTGTATGTTATGCAAAAAATTTATTCCAACTTTTTTTCTCTCGGGACTAGAATATAAAAAAATTTAATTATCTATGAAAAACATCTCCATCAACAAAAACATGACATTTTTATTTGACTTTTCCTGTTTAAAATAAAGTAAAAAATTGACTATAAAAGTTTTAATAGTTAAACTGTGTATAATTATGATTTCATGTTTAAAAATAGAAAAATGTTATTTTGATAACATAAATAGCACTACATATGATTTTTTGAAAGGCCCCTAGTGCTAAGAAATAATAAACTTAAATTTATAGAATCTTCATTAAAATTTTTTAATAGTAACACTTAAAAAAACAAATATTTTACATGCAGTGATTTTAGGTTTGACTACTACCTTATTTAAATTGGTTATTAGCTGATTTTTATGTATATATATATGTATATATATATATACATATATATATATGAATATATATATATAAATATATATATATATCTATATATATATATATATATATATATATATATATATATATATATATATATATATATATATATATATATATATATATATATATATATATATATATATATATATATATATATATATATATATATATATATATATATATATATATATATATATGTATATTGACGGGTGAGCACCGAGTTTTACTTAAAAAACATGTTACTTTTACATTAAAACGTTGGTTTATGTTGGAAAATCTATCCATATTCTGAAATTACATAGCCATATCATTAAAATTACTTAAAATTAACAATAAAAAAAAAAATATACTTTATCTGCAGTGTTTATATGTTTTACTACTACTTTATATATATTGGTTAATTAGCACATTTCAATATATATATATATATATATATATATATATATATATATATAAATATATGTATATATATATATATATATATATATATATATATACATATATATACATATATATATATATATATATATATATATATATATATATATATGCATATAAATATATATATATATATATATATATATATATATATATATATATATATATATTTATGTATATATATTGACTGGTGATCACCAACTTTTACTTAAAAAATATTATTTTTACCTTAAAACGTTGGTTAATGTATGAAAATCTAACCATATCCATCCATTCTATTTTAAATGCCAATCTAACTTTAATACAAAATTATAACTACGTTGTTTAACATTGTTCAAATTTTGATGTGCCCACTTTAATAAACAAGTGAAATTTGTTTTACTGCCTTACCTACCTAAGGTCAAGAAAATAACTATTGACGTATAGCATAAATATGGTTTCGCTATAATGCTACTACCTAATAAATACTTTTTATCTAATAAATAAATAAAATTATTGCTATTTTATTTTGCAGTTTACGTTGTTAACACCATCACACCATTGGTAAAAGGAAATCGCATTGCTATTATTACTGAACTGAATGTAGAGTTTTTATTTTCATTTGATGTTTATCCAAAACAGTTTGTTTCTGGTTGTCATAATGTTATTTTGCTTTCAAATGTTTTTGGCATTTGGTTCTATGAAAATGATAAAGGTGAACTATGCTTTTCGATGCAAAGTAATTGTAACTGTAGCGAAGGTTTTCTCTCAAAATCTATTAATATAAATGTTTGGTCAAGAATTGAGATACGTCAAGTTTTTAATGGATCAGACTATATTTACACAATCAAAATTAATAATGAAACTGTTTTCTCTGAAGTTAAACAAAACGTTAACTTTGTTTCCGATGTTGAAATCTTTGCTTCAGGATCCCTTTATGAAGCCCAAGATGGCTTTATTAAAGACGTTTATTTTCTTAATGGGAATTCAAGTAGGTGTTTAATTTTTTTTTAATGCAATTTAATAAAAAATGTGAAACTGTTTAATCATCGATTTTCGGCAAACAATTACACGGTATTTTATTTATTAAATTTAATTATATACTTTAGGCAAAAAACTTATTGAATGGTCACACCGAAAAGTGATTATCTTTTTATTAATAAAGACAAAAAAATTATTTAACTACAGTGAAATATTTGCCTAAAATCCTAGTTAAAAACCAAGGAGCTATTAGGTAAAGTGTCTTTGTATTTCAAGTCGGCATTGTGTAATGTTTTACGTTGATTCAACGATGGCACAACGTTGTATTTTACGTTAGCAAAACATTTTATTTTACTTTAGCAAAACGTTGTATTTTACGTTGGCAAAACGTTGTATTTTACGTTGGCAAAACGTTGTATTTTAAGTTGATTCAACGTTATTATTTACGTTTGCACAACTTGATATTTATCTTTTATCGAAACTGAATTAAATTGTTTTATGTTAAGCATATACTTTTAAGCATAAAATATTATATATTTATACGCATGTATAATCGCATATATATATATATATATATATATATATATATATATATATATATATATATATATATATATATATAAATGTATTAATACATACGTAGTACCGCAATTTTTATGCTGAAATAACGTTGCTTATTACATATGATTATATTTATTATGCTGCATCTGATTGAAGAGACATTATTCATGTTTGCTTTGCTTGTGGCTTGATGTTTCATTACATAAAAAACAAAAAAATATATAAGCAAATATATTTCCATGATGAACTGTAATATTTAAATGAAAATTAATTCTCATAAATTATACAAATGTATATTTGTATATCCGCTTTTCCTCTATGCCATCGCAACGTTAATCCACTGTATAAAATCCAACGTTGTTCCAATGTCTGTATATACATCAAATTAACAACGAGTCAATAACATTTGATCGACGTTGGGTTTTGATCGTTAAAAAAATCAAACTTTTGCGATGTTTTTGCATTCATTCGATCAACGTTAATTTACATATATTGAATCAACGTTGGGTTATATACGATGGATCAACGTTGGGTTTAGATCGTAAAAACAATTAATTTTTTGCGATGTTTTTACATACATTAATTCAGCGTTGGTTTATACACATTAAATCAACATCGGTTTAATAACATTGGATCAACGTTGGGTTTAAATCGTAAAAACAATCATGTTTTTGCGATGTTTTAACATATCTTAAACCAATGTAAATGAGCCAGCTGTTTTTAGTTGCGTCGGTATTAATTTCATCATTAAAGAAATGACATTGGATCAACGTTGGTTTTGCATTGGAAAAAACACCCGACGTTTACAATGGTTTTACATACGTTGGCCCAACGCAAGTGTGCTAGCTAAGATAGACATACTGTCGATAAAATAAGTTTAATGCAAGAAAAATAAAATTACTATTCATTTATTGTAATGCATACACCATTCAACCGTTAGCAAAGTCTTCAACTATTAGATACATGTCTCATTACCAAAATAATAAATGTCAATAAATTTATGATTAAAATAAAAAAAAAAAAAAAAAGTTATAAAAGAGACTGTTAAACGAAAGTTTTTTAAAAGTAACAAAACCCTCCAAAAAGTAGTTCTTTATTTAACATTATAGAACCAAATTAATAGAACAGATAATCAGTAGCAATACTGAAACTTTTGATGATTAATGAAAGAAAGAATTATAATTTAGCGTTATTGATTATGTTTCTGATATTTGTAAATCATACTCTTTTATTGCAAACCTGTTTATGTACCAAAAGCATAAAGATGAGTGCAGCTATTTATTAAATCTAAGTTCATTTTGATAAAATCTGTTTGCAAAAACAACTACATTAGGCTAAGTTTATGTAAAAAAAGAGCTAAAGACAAAGGGTCCATATAGAATGACCACCAAAACTTATGGTAATTCCCTTAAACTTTTAGAAAATTAAAACTTTTAATTTTTGAATTAAATTAAAGTCGAAAATTTTTGAGTTTAAAATAAAGATCAAACTTTTAAATTAGGAAATCTATTAAAAGTGAAATACAATAAGAAAATAGCAAGATAGTGTTATTTATTAAACTGAGTACTCGATGATGTCTATAATCCAACCAAACTTTATTGTCAATAAAATGTTTAAAGAGTATATTGAAAAGATACCAGGTATTAAGTTGCAATATATTTTGTAAGCTAATCTTACTAACTGAACAAAATAAGCTTCACACTTAATTGTAAAATTGTTGGCTAATAATCTAATTTTAAATAATTTTCATAAATGCAGTCGCACCACTGTTTGATAACACTTAACGATTCAAAACTAAATAAGAAACAAAAATCCAGTAGTGTAAGATTTACTACAGTTTATGCAAATAATGATAAAAAAAGTTGGATTTCAAGCTAAGAAATTAATTTTCATATAATATAGCGTGTTTAAATAGAATTTTTTCTAGTTGAATTTGCTTCTTTGTGCGAAAGTTTGGAGAAAATTAAACTTAAAATTACACTTAAAATATCGCTGTTTTGAAGCATTTGGTTAAGTACGAGCTAGAGATGATCTAATCAAAATACTCACAGACAGATCTTATCAGCACCCAGCTACAATCTTAGGTACTCCAATCGCCACATGCTAGACCTAAGCGTATAATTATACACAAACTTATTTATTGAGTAATCAAGTTTTAATCCTTGGACCACTTGTTCAAATATTTCCGCTTAACACTGCTTTTCTCAATCCCTTTTTTTTTTGTTTTTTATTGTTCTGCGTTTTATCTGAAAGATAAAAAGAATTACGATAAAAGACACTGAGCACTTTTTGAAAGGACCATAAAAAAGACAGCACTCTTTTTAATGTTTTCCTTATTAAGCTGACTAAGTCCTTTATCTTTATAATTCAGCTAATAATACTGTTACAGGTAACCTTATTGTTGATTACACTTAGTGGCTTTGCACTAGCACAACATACCCTTCTGACTCTGACCTCATAACTTGCGTATTTCTAATCTCTAACTCAGATATTAAACTTTATTACAAGTTTCTTAATAACATTAAGCACTTACCTACACTCCTTGATTTTTGCCTTATCTTTGTTCTCTGCTTATTCTTAGTTTCTTGTTGTCCTTCTTTTCGATAACTTCTTTAAAAAACTCGATGATCACTCCAAATCTATAATTGTATTCTTCTTTTTCAGACTAACCACACCTTTGCGCAGTGGAACGGATATTAGACATATCCGTTCCACTGTGCAATGCACATATATATTGCTTGAGAAAACTATTTTAATCTTTTTTTTCTTAAATAAAACCTTTTATATGTCCCAAAAGTCACTTTGTATTAAGATATATTTACTTTTATTATAAAATTTAGTTAAATAGTTGCTAATACTAAAAGTTATTTAACAAACTTTATAAAACTTTAAAAATGCGGATTTATAAATTTTTAATTTCAAATCCTATAACTTATTATATTCGAAGAAGTGAGAACAAAAACTTTTGATGGAATAAACTTAAAAAAAATTGTTGCAACAAACTTTAAAAATAAAATTGCGCACTTCAGAAAAATGAAAGTTTATCACTAGATTTGAAACTCTATTATTATTATTATTATGTAATAGGTTTGAAATATTTAGACAAATATATTGAAATATATCGGAAGTATACATAAATATATAGATATGAAACTGTATTATTAATATTATTATATGTCTACCACGTTTTGAATAAGTCTGTAGATTATTTATCATCTCTATTTATAATAATGTATTACTTTTATTTTTAATCTAATGGTCGCACATTCTGGATTAATATCATTCCAACGTTTTTTCTAAAGAGTTCTAAAGGTATTATGCAAATAAATAACAGGCATTCTTCATTTGTCGTACTTTCATTTTAACCTGTTTGTAAACACTATATCCTGTAGAACCATCAAAACCAGCCTTGCACCTAAACGTCAGTTTAGTTAATTTCTGAGCATTGTGATTAGCACTGTAGTTTGTATATCACATAGCTTTTTAAAAGTGTGTTTTAAGAGATCTTTAAGCGGTATTTGAACTAAATATCTATTTTAATGTTCTTTGAATAGCATTTAGCGTTTGAAGATCTCTTACCATTATATAAAGGATATATGTGGCGGTCTTTTTTTTTGGCACTGTTTTTTAGAAGCTGGTTTGTTAAATTTAATAATTAATGCGAAAGCTTCCTAAGGTGAATATATCTTAGCCGGTTTAATAGAGTTTTTATTTCAAATTTCAGACGTTTTTGTGCCAGTTTTGTACGTAAACTCACTTCTTAAAGGGTAATTCGGAAGTTATCGGACAGATTAATAACGTCAATAACTTATTTATAAATAAAAAAACAAACTACTATTATATTTCTTTTAAATAAAGCATTTATCTCTTAATAAAAATATATTATTTTATAGATAAGAAAACACCACCATCTGCAATTGATCTCAATTTTGCTCTGACGCCTTTCATATGCGACTGTAAAAGTTTAAATCAATTTCTTGTAGTTTTACTTTAATGTGATCAATCAAAACTTGCTTTGTTGAAGCTTGTCAATCTCCCTCGTAAACCTTCTGTGCCAAATGTCCCCAAAAACTTTTCAATTGTACGTGCTTGAGGCACATTTGGGGGACTGGATTCTTTACCAACGTATTAGGCATATTGGTCCATCCAATTTAGAGAATCTTTAGAATAATGAGAACTTGCTAACTCTGGCCAAAATAAATAGTTTACGTCTCCATGATACTTGTGAATAAGTGGAAGAAGTCGTTTTTCTAAACATTCATTAATATAGATTGATGAATTGATCGCTACAGCCTTGGAAGTGCGAAACAATGGCTGGTACGTACCACGGTCAAATATGGCTATCCACATTAATAATTGATTTGGAAATTTCTTTTTTCCTATAAAACGAACACTTTCTAGGCATGTCTTTTTGTTGTTTGTGTATTATCCAGAATTTCCAGGCATGTTGTCCCCTGCAAATTAAGAGTATTTTTCGTCATCGATGACTAGAAGCGATTTTGTGTGATAGAGTTGGTTAACTAGTATCCTGCTTCTTTTCTTTGCCTTTATTTGTTGTTCTATAGTGTATTTTGGAGTCTTTTCACGTTTTCTATATTTGATACTCATTTTTTTTTAACTGACGACCAACTGTGTATTGATTTACACCGAATTTAATAACTATTTTTCTCTAACAGACCCCTTTTCGATTGTTGACAAGTCTCGTTCTTTCGGCATTCTTTTCTCTAGTCCAAGATGTCGGACAGCCAGGGTACTTTTTATCAGAAAACGATTGAACAGTTTCAAGTTTTTTTAGATTATCAATTATTGTACTTTGAGCAAATTCTTCCTTTTCAAAATGGTTTACGATTTTTTTTTTTGTTAGGTTTATTTACAAAAAACATTTTTAGTTGCTTTCGAAAAGATTCTTGTTCAGCTGCATTTAACCTCATTTTAAATAATTGTGTTTCAAATAATAAAGTTTAAATTTTATAGAACTTTATTTTAATATATGTTCTTTTTAAAATCTGTAACACACAGCAGGTATTAGATAAAAGAAAGTCAAGTAAAGCCTGCCAACACCTAAAAAAAGAAATGTAAAATAATTACAATATTTAATAATAAAAGTATCACTTGCATTTTATTTTTAGTAGAGTATAACAGATAATAATAACAGTTAATATAAAGAATTAAAAAAATAGCTAACAACCCAGCTCTATCAACACAAAATACAGACACAATAACGCATAGCATAGAATAATTAAAATAAGAAAAGATTATCCAAAGGCTAGACAACTTAACGTAAAAACACGGCTAAATAAAACCACAAATTTATAAGATATTTTATCAACTAAAATATTTAAACTAAAAAGATGTTATTTGTTTCAAAATTGAACAATTATTTTTAAACAATTTGAATAATTATATCATAAAATAGCAAGCAACTGGTAAAATATTTTATATGTATGGTCTGGTGTTTTATATACATATTTTATATACATGGTCGAGGTGTGGTATTAAGAAATACGTAAGAGCTCAGTAATGACATGTTTTATTGATGCTCCCTGTTTTAATTCTCATTCAACTCTCATGTGAGAGAAGGAGAGAAAGTGAGAGAGGGAAAGAAAGAAAGTGTTTCCAAAGCAGCATATTAAAAAAGTAAAAGATACGCAATAAATAATATCAACTGGTTTTATTAAGTTGCTAGTAAACCAAAACTATATTTACCTTTATTATAAGAAGTTCCAGCTTCTCTCTAACTGTTGACTTATGACTAATAGAGTAAATTTCATATCATTAAAATTTACAAAATTAAAACCATGTTTCAACAGTAAGGAAACTAATCAAGTGATGACAAAGACAACTAAAAAAAAGAACATAATTATGTTTGAATTTATAAAAATATTTAAAATTATTTTAATTTAAAACTGTTATTCACAGTAGCAGTTGTTACTGTAAATAGTAAAATTCATTTTTAGTATTGTCCTAAAGTGTTTAAAATCAAATAAAAAAACATTAACACTGCTTGACACTGAATTCTGGCAAGTAAGTTTTCTGCTTGCCAAGCAGCATATTTTACATTTCAACAATGACTAGTTTAACTTTGCCCTAGCTCTATCTCTTTCATTTGGACAACAGTTACTTTTGCCTATTAGAATTTACACAAATAAATTCGTCGCTTATTAATAGCTATTTCAATTTCACTGTATTCTTTAAAAATAATACCAGTAATATTACTATTATTACAATTGGATAATAAAAAAACGTAAAAAAAACTTCAAAATTGTGATCTTTTCTATTTAAAAACTATATTTTAACTTAAGATTATTTGAAATCCATGTCTTTTTTTAAGTATATAAACAGAAAAGCAATAATATACACAGAAAAGCAAAAAAT
>NC_088926.1:32965000-32967500 GCF_038396675.1 Hydra vulgaris
AAACCTAGTTTCACGAGAAATCGGTGAATTCTTACGAATGAAAATGCCCAGGCTAAGCATGTGACTATTGGAGTCTTTATGAATTAAAGGAAGATTGCCATCCACAAAGAGATTGCAAGATGAGACCGCCGAACTCAAATTAGTCTCACAAAGAGCAAGTAGGTCTGGTGAACTTTGCAAGAGATAAGACTCAACAGAAGAAAAGTTTCTTCGAACACCACGAGCATTAGTGAACGATAGGTTTAAAGAACTCGGTGATGATGATGGTTTTTTGTGTTTTATAATTTTTGGTACTTTATTCATTTTTAAATTTGATTGAAGAACTTGACTCAAAGCATAAATAGTACTCAGTACACTGCCTAATAGCCCAAGCAGTTGCCTCCTTACTACTAATAAAGCCTAAGCCGTAACAAAGGGTTCCGAATGTATCTACCGCAATGCACACCAAAAGTACAAACAGGGACACCATCCATGCGCAACATGGCACTGTTAATACTTTGATATTCTTCAGCTGTTGATGGAATCAGCCTCTTTGAGAGCTACCACAGAGTTCGGAAAACCTGACTACCAGCCTACCTCAGATCCATAAGACTGAGTTTTAGAGCTGTACCCTCATTAGAAACACAAGCAAAACCCATGCATTGAGTCAAAAAGGTTCAGCTTTAACATTCTAAACTGGAAATAATGTATTAAAAATACATCTGCGCCAGTTTAATAGATGAAGTAGGGGTGCGAGGCTGGTCAACATATAGAATATGTTTACCCCTTATATACTTTTTGTTTTTTCCTTTGGCACTTTTCTTAGTTTATTATTTTTGTTACATGACCTTATCCAAAGCAATGCAAAGATGACACGTTTTTACTTTTTTCGATTTTTTTAAACAGCATTACTAGCTCAAACATGTATGGTAAATAAATCAGCCTACGCCTTGGCGTAATAACCCAATAGCCGGGTAACAAGTATGAATAAAGAAAAATTTAAAATATTAATAGAAATTTATTCAAGGTTGAGATTTCAAGTACAATTTACATACCACAATCATAATAAAATTATTATCTAAATCAATATGTATAATCTCGATAAATTAATGTTTAAATTGAGTGTGGTGACTCTATTATTAAATATTTTCAATATAAAAAGAAACATTTCACACTTTATTTGGATACTACATACAGTAGAAAAAATTGCTTAATGTAACGGTCTGCAGACTTTAAATGTAGCCCTGAAAAAAGACATTGATATATTAATCGAAATATAGAATAGACTAGTTAAGAAATACTTGAATAAACATATTAAACTAACCTTTTTAGTCTTTAGGGACACCTTTTAAAAAGCTGTTAACAAATATCGAGTTAATAGCAAGTAACTCTACGGCAATAGTGTATTTATATTCAACAAAATGTAAATAAAACCAATTTAATGTTAACGTTAATAGCTAGTTTTTAAAAAAAAAACATCGTTATTTAAAAAGCTAAGAAATACCTTTAAAAAAACAATATAAAAGTAAAGTAATACACCTATTACCTGACACCTGCATTTTTTAAAGTAAATTACTAGACCTTTATCTCCAAGTAACTGTAATATAAAAACATGCTAATTTTTCAAAAATAAAACTGTCATTCTATATAATAAGACCATTAAAATGATGGTTAAATTTACCTTAAAAAACAGTTCAATTAGGATATTTTAAATTACGTAAAAAAAGGCTACCTGGCATACTGATTCTCTATTTTTCAATATGGTTTAGAATTTTAAATGCGATTAAGTTTTTTTTTTCAATGTAAAACTACTAAACCAAGGTTCCCATCATTAAAACTGAGCCTAAAAGTAAGGATTTTAAGGAGAATTAATAAGATATTTTTTCTAATAGTTATGGAAATTTGGCCACGAATGATAATTTTTTGAAAGAAAAAGTAAAAAAAAGGAGAAAACGTTTACATTAGAAACAGAGTCTTATTTTTTTCAATAAGTTTTAAATATAAAAGAAAAAACTATTATGTATTAAAATATTGCTTTACATAAATATAAACATAAATATATTTATATAATCGAAATATTGGCATGCAAACTAAAAAATTTTTATAAATTTTCTTCTTTAATAATAAATTTATTTCTTCACTTTATTGAAGTTTCCTAGATGAACAAAAAATGAAAATAAATAAGGAGAAATAAGTGAAAGCAGTCTAATTTTACCTTTTTCCATGCTTTATATAAGGTTACTTTCTATATATATATAATATATATATATATATATATATATATATATATATATATATATATATATATATATATATATATATATATATATATATATATGTATATATATATATGTTTGTGTGCCACAAAATTTGAAATCAATTTTTGAAAGCTGTTTTCTCAACCAATTTTGCTCAAATTTTGCACAATTAATCATTTTCGATGACAATACAAGGAAATAAAAAAATTTGACCAAAAAAAGATAATTAAGTTAAAAAAAATTTAATTTGTATTTCCCCATAC
>NC_088926.1:32975000-33002500 GCF_038396675.1 Hydra vulgaris
AATTTGTATTTATCGAAAGATAAAAATAAAAACATTTTGCGGAATGGTAATTTTATAAAGCAGCCCATTTTTCAAACAAATCTTTTTAAATTTTGTATTGATTATCGCGGACCATTCTTATGTAATAAAATAGTTTTAAAAAATTTTACTAAGGATTTTATTCATCAAAGTAACTACTTTTCTTTTAAACGAAAGCTTAAAGAACTCATTTTTACAATTGAAGATGTAACAATATACTTTTGATATTTATTTTTTAGTTTTTAGTGATCTTCCTTTTTACCCCCTATTTAACTATTGATTTATAAAAATTATATATGCATCATTAACATTTGTAATTTATAATAATGTATCTTGTATTTGTAACGGAATATTTTAAGTTTCTTACTTCGTTAACTTATTTCTTATCTTGTAAATATTTTATAAATTTTAACACGATCATTTCTTAGCGATACTCGACGACAAGACCGTATGGTCTTCAACGAGTTCCCGCGTTCTTTTATTATTTAATAACGAATATTATATATATATATATATGTTTTTATTATTATATATTTGTATTTTAAATATTGTAACGAAATGCTTATTTTTAATGTAATAAAAATAACAAAAAAAAAAAAAAAAAAAAAAAAAAATATATATATATATATATGTATATATATATATATATATATATATGTATATACATATATATATATATATATATATATATATATATACATATATATATATATAATATATATATATATATATATATATATATATATATATATATATATATATATATATATATATATGTTTATATATATATATATATATATATATATATATATATATATATATTTATATGTATATATACATTTATCGATATATATACATTTATATACCGTTAAATTATAAATAAATATATATCTTATAAACATAACAAGAAATAAGATATTGTTATTATTAAGCAATATCACAGTGCACTTTATTGTATCATTTTTAGTTAATATTTAAATAAAAAATACTTCAAGTCACCATTATATATTAAAATATTTTATTTGAAATAAACATTTAAAATTTTTACCCCAATAATCAGATGTACTTAACTATCACAAAATTATTTTAAATAAAATATTGTAAAACTATTTTAAATAAAATATAAGTAAGTATTTGTAGTAATTAATTATTTGATTACTTTTTACATAAGTATTTGATATTTAAGTAAAGTAAAAGTATTTTGACTTTTTACATAAGTATTTGATACTTTTTACATAATTAATTATTTGATTCTTTTAAAACATTTAATATCTATAATTAGCTAACTTATAACTATAAAACTTTGTTTTAAAACAATTACTTTGTTTTTCAATGTATTCATACTATACACTATATAGACCTTAAATAGATCATTGTATGTCAAAACTTATAAACGTTTGTTTTAAACAAAGGTGTTTTGAACCACGATGTATGCAAGCTCTGGCTTTATGTTGGTGGCATGCGATTTTAAAAATGCTTTGACAACTAAGCATTTTGCGGCTTTTAAGCCAGCTGCAGCAAGCTGATAAAAAATGGCATAGCGGACCTTCAGCATATTTGCAACTGCGGCAAGCCGCATAAAGTTTTACAGTGGACTAGCATCGGCAAGCTGGCGGCGGCTTAAAGCATCACGGCCAATTTAAAGCATGTTTACTGGGTATATATGTATGTATGTATGCATCAGATATACATTATAATATAATGTTTACATCATGTATACGTATACACATGATTTATTCATTATGGGTTGTATATATAACTATTTATATATATTGAATATTATATTATATACACTAAGTATAAATGATTATATATATTGAATGTCAAAAGCTTTTCATCCAGAATGGTAATATGTTTCTGTGTATTCAAAGTGTTATTTTGTGGGAAAAAGAATAGGAAGCCTCGGCAATAGGCTGAGAAGCTGCCCCATACCATCAAGTATGCTGCATGTTTAACAGTTGTTATTTAAAACTTTGAATCAAATCTTTTATTGGCAGGACGGCTAACATATCTTAGTGCTTCAGAAAACAACTTCATGTAACTTTCGTCACTAAACATTACTTTATTCCACATTTCACTAGTGTAATGCTTGAGTTTCCTGCTAAAAAATAATCTATCACGAACGTTCTTCTTCGAACTACGTTTTTTAGGTGAAATTCCATTTTAATATGAAGTTATTAGTCTTAAGTATACAAAAAACATAACATAAACAATTAAGAAACGAAACTATTTCATTATTTGAAATATATCTCAATTAGTTCAATCAATAAAACCAACAGCTTTTTGGTTAAATAGGCTTGTTTTGGTTCCAAGGCCACTAGCTTAAAACAGCAAAATGACGCAAAATGCAGTTATATTTGAGCATACAACAGACTTTGGGCCACAGCTGTAAATACATATATATATATATATATATATATATATATATATATATATATATATATATATATATATATATTAATATATATATATATATATATATATATATATATATATATATATATATATATATGTATATTTATACATATATATATATATATATATATATATATTTATATATATATGTATATATATATATATATATATATATATATATATATATTTATATATATATGTATATATATATATATATATATATATATATATATATATGTATATTTTTATACATATATAAATATATATATATATATATATATATATATATATATATATATATATATATATATATATATATATATATATATATATACATACAGACATATATATATATATATATATATATATATATATATATATATATATATATATATATATATATATGTATATATATATATATATATATGCATGTATATATATATATATATATATATATATATATATATATATATATTAATTATGTCTTAAAAACTTACTCAACTTTATTTTTTTAGTGTAATTCAATAAATTATAAATAAAGTATCAAAAAATAATGAAAATTATCAAACAAAGTACCAAAATTGAAAAGAGGTCAATCATAAATTAATTAAATTCAAAAGATAGCTGACTATTTTCTTTACACGCAGTTCACATTTTTTAAGAAAACTATAAAACAAATGATCTGATCTTTTCAATCTTCAAGCAATATCTCGATTGAATTTTTTCTCGATGATATCATTCACAAAATAGTCAATATTACTCACAAAATATACTCACAAAACAAAAATATCCAAGAATATAAGAAATTTGCGACAAAACTCGTAAAAACTTTAGTGCGTCTATAAAAAATTGCTCGTCAAAACTTATTAAAACTATAGTGCGTCTTTAAAAAATTGCTCGTCAAAACTTATCAAATTAATAGTGCGTCTATAAAAAATTGCTTTTCAAAACTTATCAAAACTTTAGTGCGTCTATAGAAAATTGTCAGGTGAATATTAAAAATTTAATCATTTTAATATAATCAAGACACTTAATATTCAGATTCATAATGGATTATTGCTTTCTTACATATACTTATTCAAAAGTACAGTTAGAACAATTATATTACCACTGTAACACTGTAAATCCGCTAAAATTTAGATGCGTTTATAAAAAATGGTCGCAGTGTGTATATATATATATATATATATATATATATATATATATATATATATATATATATATATACATATATATATATATATATATATATATTTATATATATATATATATATATATATATATATATATATATATATATTATATATATATATATATATAAATATATATATATATATATATATATATATATATATATATATATATATATATATATATATATATATATATATATAAAGTAGAAAATCACTTTACAAAATTTTTTTCCATTTAACACTTTGTTTCATTAACAAAGATTCATCAGAAATGGATAATCAAATAAGGAAAACTTCAATTTATACCAAAAATTAAATTACATGAAGTTGCAAATATCTTAACTACTGTAAAATTTCACACATTTGTGGACTTTGCTGACACTATTATAAAAAGAATTTTTTAGAAATAATTACTTATGCTATTTTTTTAAATGTTTTTTTAAAAAGGGTAATTAATGTAAATATTATTTAATCTCATTTATTTTTATAGTTTTTTAGGAGAAACTTATTTTCGTGCCTACATTTAGAAATTAATTCCGATCTTTTGTTTAATAAATATTCTTGATTTGCATGTGTAATTATTTCAAATTTTTCTTGTAGGCGTAGTATGCATTTTCTAGAAATATTGTTATATGCAGGCGCTGTTTAAAGGATAAACCAATTCAGTATAAAATCATCAATTTTTTTATTTATTTAATTTCCATATATATTTTGACAGCATGGTGTTTTTTGAATACTTTTTATTCTTAAAAGATTGCTTATGATTGGCAAAACGTTTTTTCTATTTACTCTCTGTTATGCCAATATATTGTTTATCAGGCACATTCTTTAAGGAAACAACACATTTATATACCACATTTTTTGATAAACAACTTTCAGTCATTGGCAATTGATTTTTTGTTTACAATTACAATTTTCTGAAGCTTTTTCATTTAGGAATTCTTTTTTGTTTAACAAAGCCTTATTGTAACCTTTTATAATTGTTTCCATATTTTTTGTGCAACTGTAGCTAACTTTAATTGTATTTCGATTAAAAACTTTATGTAATTTATTAGATGGCGGGAAATGCTTATCGACCAATTTTAAAAACACTATTCCTATGTTAGTAGAAACTTTTTTGCTATATGAGGGGGGGGGGGGTTAAACCTTATCGAGATTTGTTTTAGAACTTAGGGTGAATGGTTAGAGTTAATTTTAAAATATAATAGTTCATCGTTTGGCTTTTGAAAGGCTTATATGAATTTTCAGATTTCAATTTTCAATTTACAAAAAAACGAAATAGAACTAGAAACTTTATTTGGTTTAACTCCCTCCTTCCCCCCCCCCCTTCCCTCATATATCAAAAATGTTTCTACTAACATAGGAATAGTGTTTTTGAAATTGGTCGATAACCATTTCCCGCCATCTAATAAATTACATAAAGTTTTTAATCGAAATACAATTAAAGTTAGCTACAGTTGCACAAAAAATATATGGAAACAATTATAAAAGGTCACAATAAGGCTTTGTTAAACAAAAAAGAAATCCTAAATGAAAAAGCTTCAGAAAATTGTAATTGTAAACAAAAAATCAACTGCCAATGACTGAAAGTTGTTTATCAAAAAATGTGGTATATAAATGTGTTGTTTCCTTAAAGAATGTGCCTGATAAACAATATATTGGCATAACAGAGAGTAAATAGAAAAAACGTTTTGCCAATCATAAGCAATCTTTTAAGAATAAAAAGTATTCAAAAAACACCATGCTGTCAAAATATATATGGAAATTAAATAAATAAAAAAATTGATGATTTTATACTGAATTGGTCTATCCTTTAAACAGCGCCTGCATATAACAATATTTCTAGAAAATGCATACTATGCCTACAAGAAAAATTTGAAATAATTACACATGCAAATCAAGAATGTTTATTAAACAAAAGATCAGAATTAATTTCTAAATGTAGGCACGAAAATAAGTTTCTCCTAAAAAAACTATAAAAATAAATGAGTTTAAATAATATTTACATTAATTACCCTTTTTAAAAAAACATTTAAAAAAATAGCATAAGTAATCATTTCTAAAGAATTCTTTTTATAATAGTGTCAGCAAAGTCAACAAATGTGTGAAAATTTACAGTAGTTAAGACATTTGCAACTTCCTGTAATTTAATTTTTGGTTTAAATTAAAGTTATCTTTATTTGATCATCCATTTCTAATGAATCTTTGTTGATAAAACACAGTGTTAAATGGAAAAAACTTTTTGTTAAGTAATTTTCTACTGATATAATTGCTCTGTTCTTTTAAAAACATTTAGCAATCTATTGTGTAGAATACTTTTTAAAGGTGTTTAAATATATATATATATTTATATATATATATATATATATATATATATATATATATATATATATATATATATATATATATATATATATATATATATATATATATATATATATATATATATATATATATATATATATATATATGATATATATATATATATATATTATATATATATATATATATATATATATATATATATATATATATATATATGTAAATATACATATATATATATATATATATTTATATATATATATATGTATATAATACCACAGGGTAGCAAATTATCATTACTATTCTATCAAATAAAAAGTGAAACGTCATGTTGCAACATTTCACTTTATATATTTTATCAAAATACCCATACAATAGCGGCAACTTGTTTACACTTAATTACAATTATCTTTTATTTCAAATTGTAACGGGTGATGCGGAAGTTATTGGACAGATTAAAAACGTCAATAACTTATTTATAAATAAAAAAACAAACTACTATTATATATTTTTTAAATTAAGCATTTATCTCTTAACAAAAATATGTTATTTTTTAGATGAAAAAACACCGCCATTTGCAATTGATCTCAATTTTGCTCTGACGCCTTTCATACGCGACCGTAAAAAGTTAAAATCAATTTCGTGTAGTTTTAGTTTAATGTGATCAATCAAAACTTGTTCTGTTGAAGCCTGTCAATCTCCCTCGTAAACCCTCTGTGCCAAATGTCCCAAAAACTTTTCAATTGGTCGTGCTTGAGGCACATTTGGGGGACTGGATTCTTTATCAACGTAATTGACATATTGGTCCATCCAATTTAGAGAATCTTTAGAATAATGAGAACTTGCTAACTCAAGCCAAAATAAATAATTAAAGTCTCCATGATAATTGAGAATTAATTGAAGAAGTCGTTTTTCTAAACATTCATTAATATAGGTTGATGAATTGATCGCTACTGCCTTGGAAGTGCGAAACAATGGCTGGGACATACCACGGTCAGATATGGCTATCCACATTAATAATTTTTTTGGAAATTTCTTTTTTCCTATAAGACGAACACTTTCTGGGCATGTCTTATTGTTGTTTGTGTAGTATCCAGAATTTCCAGGCATGTTTTTCCCTGTAAATTAGTATTATTTTTCGTCAACGATAACTAGAAGCGATTTTGTTTGATAGAGTTGGTTAACTAGTTTCCTGCTTCTCCTCTTTGCCTTTATTTGTTGTTCTATAGTATATTTTGGAGTCTTTTTACGTTTTCTATATTTGATACTCATTTTTTTAACTGACGACTAATTGTGGATTGATTAACACCGAATTTAATACCTATTATTCTCTGACATACCCCTTTTCGATTGTTGACAAGTCTCGTTAATTCGGCTTTCTTTTCTCTAGTCCAGAATATTGGACGACCAGGGTACTTTCTATCAGAAAACGATTAAACAGTTTCAAGTCTTTTTAGATTATCATGTATTGTACTTGGAGCAAATCCTTCCTTTTCAAAATGATTTACAACTTTTTTTTTTATTATTGTAGGTTTATTTACAAAAATCATTTTTAGTCGCTTTCGAAAAGATTCTTGTTCAGCAGCATTTAACCCCATTTTAAACAATTGTGTTTCAAATATTAAAGTTTATATTTTATAGAACGTTTATGCCTACGCATAAAACCACAAAAGCTATTTATTATGCTCAAATAATGAAATTAGGATTTGTCCGATTACTTTCCGCATCACCCGTTATACATTGTAGATTGAAAGGTATATAATATAGAAAATTGTATAATATCATTAAACGATAAATAACCGGCCAAAATTGATAATATCAAAATAATAAACCAAAAATTTTGTTTAAGACGTCGCCACCTAGTTATAAAGTTTGTAAAACGTCTGATTGAGGTTTGTGTCCGCTGGACAGAATTTTATTGTCCGACAAACTTATGGCTTAATTAAGTAAAAAAATAACAAAAATTTACTGTAAAAAAAAACTTGATTTTTTCCTCACATACATTATTTTTCTTTACAATCAACTTTATAGTTTTAATTTTAAAAGTGTGCTTTTTTGAACCACTCTACTAAATTTGCTTTACTAAGCGGCTGTGGTGGTGATGAAAATTTATCCTTTTTAAGTTAATTACTTTTACTTTTACTTTTTGAATTTTTTTTTTTTAATTAATCTAGATGTTATTAATTTCAGTTATTTAAAAATTTTTTTTCAAAGGCTGTCTGATTTATTGGTTTTGTTTTGGAAATGGCTCTTCGTTTTGAAATTTGGCTCCAAGACTTGTATTTTGACTTCTTTTATTGAGCGTGGTTCTTTATAACACCAATCTAACAAAAATGAAAGTTATTTCTGGAAATTAATAACTGAAATAATTGTTGCCAAGAATAGACTAATAAAAATTAGTACGTCCCAGACAACAGTTTTATAAAAAGCTATTAAGAAATTATTAAAAGCTATAAAAAAAAATTTTCATTTCTGTTAGAATAGTTGTTATGACCAGGGCTTAGCAGGGCTAAGCCTTGCTAAGCCCAGGTCATAACAACTATTCTCATAACAACTATTTAACCAACCTGAAGTAAAGAGGGCATCTCCTCATAACAACTATTTAACCAACCTGAAGTAAAGAGGGCATCTCCTCCTCCTTTCCTCCTTTAAGCTGTTATATATGCATTTGTGTTAGCACATTTGTGCATTTAGAATTTCAGTTGGCAAGATTTAAAGTATTGTTTGCAAATGTCAAATATCGAGAACCTTTTTTTTTGTGCGTGTTTGTGCCCAGATGGCAAAAAACACATACCTCCCCACCCCCAATGAGAGACCTCTTTGGGACAGCCCTAACAACAACCGCACTAATGAAGAGTAGCAAAAAAAGCAACATAATGCACAAATATGCCTGGATACTTTACCGTAAACTTCTATTAGGGTCACTAACCTATTATCTGCCGACAACAAATTAATACTAAAACAAATTAATCAAAAATATGCTTTTTTTAAAAATTATTTCCTTTTTAAAGAGTTATTAACCCCAACTTTAGAGAAAAATAAAATATTTAAGAAAAAAGAAAATAATGGTACGGCCCCCTTTTCCCAGGAAAAAAATTCAACAAGCACATTCATCGGGATTACACAAATTTTTCTTTTGTTATTCACCTCCAGGCCGAAAAGGCCGCTACAAATGAGAAGGCTACATAATAGTGGTTATAACCCTCTCTCAACTCTATAATTCCGAAACTCTCACAAATGTTGTGAGAGTTTTAACAAGTCTGAAAGATAAAGTAAAATCAAGAAAAAAAGATATTCAAAAATTTAGAATTCTTAAGTTTGCTTGGAAAACAATTTTAACATAAATGTTTACCAAATTTACACAAATTCTAGAAGTTTCCAAGCTCTAGCTAATCTAGCAGGTAATAAAAAAACAATCGCAAGATTCCGGTACAACTGATAGCCGACAAACAACTTGTGAAGTCAAACTAACATTAAAAAAAAAATGTTAAAGTTTATTGTAAAGCACTATTTTATTGAATAAAATTTGGTTTTTCTAATTTTCCGTATGGAGGTTGGACACCAACGCAACAAAAAGGAGGTTATTAGGGTGCTATCAATCTATAGTAGAAAATTGACAAGCTTTCCTTACTATCTTTTTTCAAATTGATTATATATGACAAAACGCAATAAAAGATTATATCTGATAAACACTCCTTTAATCATATAAATTATTTCAGATAGTTTAAATAACTTATAATTTTTTGAAAACTGTTTTAGCAGTCGATATCCTTGTGGATAGGTAAGATGTTGTATTGTGTCATATTAACATAACAAAATATTTGATCAAAAAAGGAATGTAAAATAAAAAATAAACAGTAGGGAAAGCGCGCTCAAACAAACAGTAACTTAGTCAAGGTTTGCTTGCATAGGTAGCATTCATGCATGCTTCCCCCACCCCCATCCTCCTCCCTGCCAAGTATACATTTTGACCACTAACCTATTTAAAAAAAAAAAAAAAAAGAAATACAAAATCAACGATTGTTTAGCAGCCCCAATTACCACAATGGCTCTCATGCGGCAGTGAGCAGCGTCTCTACACAACTGGTATACCTGCTTGTTGACTATGTTTTCCCCTAAATATATTAGATCTACCCTTTATGATAAACGTAAAAAAAAATCCTTTCCCGATGACCCTCTACATACACTGCCAAGAGACAAATGTAATGCCTAAAGTATTACCCAGAAGTGCCCTTAAACAGTGTCCAAAAAAGTGTTAAATCAACATGTATCGACTGTTCTTTGAGAAAGGTAATAAAAGTTACGCTTTACTTACTTAATAAGTAAAGACAAAACTTACTTTTATTTGTAATTGTAAATAACAATTTTTTTCAAACTACTTTTATAAAAGCTGTCTTTGCTAACTAATTACTTTTACACGTAAAAGTAATTTGTTGTTATAATGTTGTTTTGTTTTACTTTGTAAAGTAATGTGTTTTATATATTATATTTCGTAAGTTTACTTTACATATAAAAAAAAAACTGAATTTTGATGTATATTGTTTACATAATTATAACCACTTTTCAAAGTAAACTACTATACACGACTTACCTATAAAAGTCAGTTACATTTGCAAGTAAAAATAAAGATGAAAATTATTTTTATCTGTAAAAGTAAACTACATACGTACATTCATTCTTACATACATACTTATATATATATATATATATATATATATATATATATATATATATATATATATATATATATATATATATATATATATAAGTATGTATGTAAGAATGAAGGTATGTATGTATTTATAAATCAAATCCCTTTTTTATGTTTTTTATATATGTTTTAATTTATACTACTTTACAGATTACCTTGTCTATGGTCCTTCTCCAGTTCAAAATACGGTTTTTTTTACAATTGAGGAACTAGAAAAGGAGTATTTAGTTTCATTTGATATTTATCTTGAGAATGAATTATGTGGCTTTTTGTTAGTTAAAAATATCAAGAGTCCTCTTTCTTATGATGTTATTATGACAGTCTCATTTCGTGGAGAAAATATTTGCATTGAGCAGAATTCTATTACTCTAAACAATTTATGTCAATCCGAAACAAAGTATATCAAGTTAAATATTTGGACCAATATTGAAATTAGTCAAGTTTTAAATGGATCATTTTATAACTTCTCATTAAAAATAAATAACGAAACTGTTATTACAAAAATAAATCAAGAAGCTGAAAGATATAAAAATACTTTTGGGATCACCGGCCATGCAAATGGCATTGGAAATAGCTTAATAAAAAATTTTTTCTTTATAAATGGTAAAACAAGTAAGTTGGCTTTGTTTGTTATAATATTTATTTTCTTTGTGATTTAAGTTCGTTAAATAGACATATATTTTTTGCTTTATTTAATCAAAATAATTGTTCTGATCATGTACGTAATAGAGAATTAGCTTTATTTTTATTTTTGTCTGTGAGTCCAAACTCACATATAAACATAAATATATGTATATATATATATATATATATATATATATATATATATATATATATATATATATATATATATATATATATATATATCTGTAATATATCCGATCTTAAGTATTCGAATCTCCAGTTCAATTAAGATCATTAGTTTCGACAAAATAAAAATAGCCAACTCATTTGACAAATTTCAAACAGTTATTAGCAAATAGCCATCCGATGACGACCTTTCCCACTTTTTTTTAAAACTAATGTAATCCTCAACACCATAGCATTCTACACTCAGGCCACTCTGATGGGATTCTCATCACTTGGTATAACCAAATCACTTGGTATAGGCAATATCATTTATTGCATTTTATGCGCTTGTTCTTCCTCAATGTCTACTCCACTTACTCTTATTTTTTAAAATTTGACAATGGTGAAGTTCCAAGTCCATGGTCCAAAGCATATGTAACGCCTATATTAACAAAGGGCTCCAGAATCAACTAATCAAACTACAGACTAATGTCCCTCACCTTGATTCCGTTAAAAATTTTAGAAAAACTATTAAGAATGCAACATGTAGCATCTAAAATCAAACATTAAATAGTCAACATGACTTTTTAGAGAAAAAAGCATGCATTACGAATCTCCTTAAAACAATCAACTTCTTGACTAGAAATATAGCCAAAAAAATACCAGTTAACGTCATATTCCTGGATTTTTTCAAAGCTTTCGACAAAGTGCGACATCAGCAAATGCTTTATAAACTAAAAATATATGGAATTGAAGGTAATAGTTTCAATATGTCGTAATAAAGTATCATTGGTGACACCAAATTAATTTACTTACTTGTGACTAGTGGGGTTCCACAGGGATCAGTCTTGGAACCAATATTCTTTTTCATTTTTATCAATGATTTGCCAGATGTAGTAAGCAAACAAAGCAATTGTAAAATCTAAGCAAATGACACTAAAAAATGACACTGTTTTGAACATTGCTAACCCACTAGCTGCTCAACTTTAACTCCAATCATACATTAACCAAAATGTTTATTGAACCAAGTATCATGGAGCTTAATGCAAAGAAATTTAATGTCATACACTTAGGCCAAAATAGTTTAACTCACTTTGAGAACTCATTGGAGGAACAAGTGGAATATAGCGGTATTTTCACAAAGAACTTTGTGTAAATACTGCTAAAACGTCTGAAAGCACATAAATAACTTATTAAATTTATTAAAAGACACATATATTATCATTACCCTTTTTGTTTATTTAATTTGTATATTTGCTTTTAAATGTAATTTTTGTTGAAAAAAATTTATTAATTTAAAAATTTGAAGTTAGATTTAACGAAATAAGTTTTTAATTTTTTTATAGGAGTTAGTGGAATGAAACCTCTTATTTTTCCTCCTACAGGTAATTATGTTTTAGCACTATAAGATTGAAACATTTTGATTTTTTTCACTTGTAGCGTTTGCCACTAATGGTCTGTTAAGTAAACGATCAGAAAAACTCCAATGAACCGCTCAAAATTGCTTATAAAGGTGTGCTGCAAATCCACTAAAACAATGTTTGCTGGATTCATGCAGTTTGTCTTTTAATGATAAAATTGTTTCTTGTGACAGTCATTTTCAAGTCATTTTCAACATTGTTGTTTCTATTTGTTTTTTGAACAACAATAACAAGATTGTTTTCATTTTGTTCAAATCGTAGTGCAAGTTGAAAACAAGCTTCAAAATAGAACTATTTTTTGTATTGTTAAATAAATAAGTATCACTGACGTTTTCCTATTTGGTGTGGATCGTAAAGATATTTTAGAACATCAGAATAGTAATTTCGTTATTTTCCTATCTTAAGAATCAACGCACCCTTTTTTTGTACACGTAATCTTTTAGTTTCTATTTTATTTAATTCGGCAAAATATACCTAACGGACTTGTCACAGGACATGGCGAAAGAAATTTAAATAAGTTTATGTCTCTTTCTTCACTTATGGCGTAGTATATGCCCAGAGCTCGCTTTAAACTCTGTATCTCTTGCTTCTTAAGCAAGCTCTCTAAACACGTTAGACTTAGCTTTGATAATTTTTTTAATAATAATTTTAATGTTGCATTGGTTCTATTGTACTAGCATCAGCACAAGACAATCTTTCAATGGCCGCTTTGAGTTGTTGCAATATACCAATAATACTAGTTAATAAACTTAATTCTGAAAAACAAAAGTTGAAGTCGTCTTCCAATTCGTTCAAGCTTTTTTGAAACAATCACACAATTTGTAAATTTGTTTAGCATATCTACTGTTCAATCTGTTTTTAGAATCTAAGACCAATGACATTTCTTTTACAAGCTTGTCATTTACATGATTTTGTAAAACAGAATTATTTTTATTGGGAAATATTTTGAATTTTTCACGACTATTTTGATTTTCTATATAAAAGAACAAATAAAAGTGTGTTTATTGTGAATTTCAGATGATATATCAATTGTTCCTAAATCTGAAATTAAATCCCGGTACCATTCATGATCATTTCACGCATGACAAAATTGGTGAAAAATCGTTTGTTCATGTTTTTGATCATTTCTTTGTAATGAAGCCCTCCTTTAGGTTTTAGTTGTATATTCTATGAAGTAAAAGTCACATTAAAATAGCAGATTTTATTGCACTAAAACACACACACACACACGAGTGTACCGACATACTAAAAAATATCGATATATTGATATTACTTTTTCTTCTAGGAATGAATCTAATTTCATATTTTCTTCAAACAGAAATAATTTTTTTGATTTTATGCACTCTAAATAAAGATATTGGAGTTGATTGAGAAATTGATGCTGTTGTTCAAGATAAATATTTGGATATATCGTTCATCTACTTAACATCTTTCTTGAAATGCCAGAACTTGTTTTCGAAACAAGATCTGGCATTTCAAGAAACCGAAAAAATAAAGATAGCTATTTAATGCACTTTATTATCAAAAATTAAAACATACAATTCAAAAAAATTTGACACACATCATTCAACAATCTCAATTTATTTAGAATTAAAATTTGAATTTAAAAAATATATTTTTTATTAAATTGATCTCCCTACTATTTTATTTTATCCACTATACATTTATTAAATTTAAACTCACAATAAATAAATTTAAAGTAAGATAAAAGTAACCACCTGTCTAGTTAAAACTGATAATTAAAAATTTAAAATAATTGAGTTATGCAAACTTACCTGCATTTGACATAGAATATGAACTTGAACTTAGTATTCGAATGAATTCACCCGAAGTAAATAACTATTCTAAAATGGAAAAATTTAAACAGTTTTAAATTTTCTTTTACCTTTATCCTTTATTACTTCATCTTGAGTTGTATAGTTACATCTCATGCGCTCAGTTTTATCAGCTACAAAATATTTTCAAACTATTAAATTAATACAAATATTAAATGTATTACATATCATACCATATGTTATGTTTGAATTATTAAGTAAATATTAAAATAGTAAACCTAAGTAACTGCCCAGCAAGCACAAGTAACGTTGAAACAACGTTAAAAAACCATTTTAATATATGGTTACCAAATCATTAATTTTTGGTTAAAATGGAAACTCAAAACTATGTCGAAACAAAACATTAGATCAACGTTAAAATAAAAACAAAAAATAAAATTAAATTAGCGTTGATTTAGCGTTGATTCAATGAACTTATATACGAGTTTATAATCCTTGAAAAAAGAGCTGCTTTTTTTGGCGTAGCTTTTTAAATCCGCAAAACATATGTTTTTTGTGCAATATTGTGTTGTTGTAAGAAAAAAAATCGTTATTGTAAGTAAGAAAATATTTTTTGTACAAAATTGTGTTGTTGTGAGTAAAAAAGAAAAAATAATAATTCTTTATAAACATATCATAGCTGTCATCGTACAATATCTTATTCTACTGTACACCACATTTTATTCTAAATTGTTAAAGCTTTTACTTTTTGTTATTATTATTTTTATTTTTATTATTATTATAATTACTTGTACCAAAATCTATTTTACGTTGGTAATATTTAAGTCACTGCAAGTGAAGACATTACTCAAGTGCTGACCTGCTCATAAGAAGTTGTAAATCTACTAGAGCAAGAAAGGTCAATTTTATAGCCCTTGATAGTGGCTATAATGTACTTTGACCTGAAATCACAAAAGACTTTTTTCTCTATATTAAAATTTGTTCAGAAACTTGTATGAAATGTTCAAGTTATTTGTCTTTGAAGTCATAAAAAACTTGTTAAAAATATACTTCCCGAAAATTCTCTTCCCTTTTTTTTTAAAATATATATGTAAAAACTATTTAAATATATATATATATATATATATATATATATATATATATATATATATATATATATATATATATATATATATATATATGAATATTTTTCTGTGGTATTTGTTGTAATAACTCAAGATTATTAGATAAAAGATGCAAGAACAGAATAACAAAGACAATTTGTTAGTCTGTTCTTGCATCTTTTATCACAAAAGATTGAAAGTTTTTTCAGAATTTTATTCAAAAGCATTGGTGGAGCAAACCTTTTCTTAAAGTGCAGAGGCATGTGCTGCAGCATACATTTAGTTCTTTATGTTTATCTTGCAGAGAGATGTTTATCTTGCAGCTATGAAGAACTAATTTTGCAGATTAGGTAAAAACACAACGTGCCTCTTGTTTCAGTTTTCACTTGTATTGTGTTCATTTAGTATCCGAGAATCACTGGTATTGATGTTTGTCTAATACATTTGTTAAATTTGATCTGCTTGGAAAGCAATAGGCTGTCTTAATTATTTTTAAGCAGAACAAGCACACAAGTTTTCAATTTACATCGCGAATCTTCGCTTGATTTAGTATCTTGGAGATTCACATAATCTAACTTTATTAAATCAAACTATCCTTTTTATAAAATTTAACCTAATTTTATTTTAGATAACAATCCATTTACATATCTACAAATATTATTAATTACAAACAAATGAAATCAAGCAAATAATTATTTAAACTACAACGAAATATTATTGACATAACTCTTTCATTTAACGGAAGAAATTATTTAAATAAGTGTCATTTTGATTAATTGTAATACTTCCTTAGAATTTAGATAAGATTTTGTTTGATGATACATTCCTTTAAATAATTTTTACTGCTGTTCAAAGTAAAATTTTCTTTTTCATAAAGTTTTTTTTGACTGGCCCTCGCAACTTTTCAATAGTCAAATATTTTTTCATGCGTTTTATAAGGTATGAACAACAGTTAGTTTTAAACATCATGCGTTTAAAACTAACTGTTGTTCATACCTTATAAAATATGTTAATATTATAAATAATGAAGGAAAAGATACATTTAGTTTCCAGTGCATTTTCATCTACCACAACCATCAACTGAAACCTGAGATACACAAGAAAAATAAAAATAAATAAATCCGCCCATCAAGTCTAAACCTAATTTCTAGCAGTTATCCTCATCATCAACTTCGTCTTCATTAATATTAGGGCATATCTGTTTTAAAGCAAACAAACATTCTCAATTAACATATTATCAAATGGAGAGCTTGTAGTCAAAATGATACTTAAAATAATTCACGAAAGACCTCGTTTAATGTCTTATGCAGAAGCATGGTTTAATACATCTGACACAGCATCGAGCAGACAGAGATAGCGGTTGAGGAGGCGTTGCAATATACAATAGAAGTGATATAGATATATTAGAAGTAAGAAATAAGCAGCTTGAATTTAAATCTATTGAGCAAGTGTGATGTAAAAGCAGATTTGATGGTGAATCATTGTTACTAGGTTGTATATTGATTACAGCAACCAAACAGGCTGTGTTAACTAATAACTACTTCTTAAAGTTACTATACGACGATTTTATTATAAGCTATCCACGGAATAATTTTATTAAAACAAATGGTAAAATTTTAACCATTTCACATAAAATAGATGGAGGCCTCCAAGGTTTGAGTTTTCAATATCTTTTTAAAAATTTTAATATAACACAGCTAGTAACGTTTCCAACCTACCATCATTCAAATCTTGTTGAAGCATTAACAACAGTTGTCTTAATTATTACTGTCAATCCAGATAGGTTTATAAAAGCCTCAGAAAATGACTCTCTTGGGTTTACAAAAACGTTTCAAAGAAACAGAACCAATACTCTCATGTTCTTGTATAATTTGAAGTCAAGCCGAATATGATGCAATACCCACCAAAATAGCTTCAAACAATTGGCATACCATATTTGAAGGTCTTACATTTAGCGTTAGTTTCAACTTTAATTCCCAGCTTTTACCTACAGTGTAACCCATTGTGCACCTTTTTAAAAAAGATGCACAATGGGCTACACTGGAGGTAAAAGCAACAGTAAAGAAAAATATGCCTTATGGTTCAAATACATCACTACAGGCCGCAATACTCATGGAAATTTAAAAAATGCACATAAAGTTGCATGCGAAAATATTAAATATGTAATCAAAGAAGCCACAATTTTCTATGAAGAAGAATTATTTATGCACCTAAGTCTGACCTTAAATGCATACCCTTACAAGTTTGCAGAAATCAAAAATACGTAAACAAATTCACAGCCTAGAAACAACAAACTTTAAAAACTACAAACAAAGATAAAATTTGCGCAGTATTGAATATTTATTTTCATTAAATTACTTGTTTGATCTCCTTATTTAAAAAAAGATATTGCAATAAAAAAGAAATTCCAAAGACGTTTAAAGAAAACAATAACTGATTTAATATCTATCATATAAAAAAAGATTTCAAAGACTAAAACAAACATTAGCTAACTTGGGTTAATTTAGAGGAGCCTGAGGTAGATATCCTTCATTGGTTTTGATTACATTTACACTACGAGATGTAAACAGAATTGATTTTGTGTTCTTCAATTTAAACATGATAGGGCAAGAATTATTTTAAAGAACACATGTGTTTATGTGGATCTTTTGCTAGTTTAGAAGTTAAGAAAATAAGTAAAATAAATATACATACATATATAATATATATATATATATATATATATATATATATATATATATATATATATATATATATATATATATATATATATATATATATATATATATATATATATATATATATATATATATATATAGATCTATAGTTTGTTGGCTTTGGGAAGAGCGGAAGGAAAAAAGTGATTCTTACGCCAACATATACGTCACTTTTAATTACTTTTAACTTTCGTCCAACATTTCCGTGTTGGACGAAAGTAAAAACCATTAATTTAATTACAAATTAATCGTTTTTTAAAAAAACCACAAAAACGCAAATTTAATTGACCAGAATGTTTTAAAAACATTGTGAATGTTTTTAACAATATAAACAATGTTTTTTTTTTATTTTTTTTAATAAAATGTTTTTATTTTTATTTTTTTTAATAAAATGTTTTTATTTTTATTTTTTTTACTGTAAATCATGCGCGGAGTGTTGCTACATCGACTATCTTATAGCCTGACTCGCAAGGGAGTGCTGCTACATCGACTGACAAATAGCCTGACTCGCAAGGGAGTGCTGCTACATCGACTGACAAATAGCCTGACTCGCAAGGGAGTGCTGCTATATCGACTGACAAATAGCCTGACCCGCAAGGGAGTGCTGCTACATCGACTAAGGGTTTGGTTGGGGCAGGCAGTCTATCATTATTAAAAAAAAAAAAATTCCGGTCTTGCATTTTAATTTTTACTTTTTGTCAACAAAATATCGAAAAAACTTTCGGACAACATCTAAGGGTTGTATATATATATATATATATATATATATATATATATATACATATATATATATAAATATACCTTTAGTTAAGGCGTTAAATATACAGTTTGTGGTAAAAAAAAAAACAGCTCGTAGCTCGTCTATGGTTTTTAAACAGGCAAAATTAAGTTTAGATTAAAATAAAGCGCATTTATTTAATTGAGGAAACTAATTAAATTTTAAGTTTGTTTTATAAACCACAAAGTTGCAAGTTATAAGGCTATTGTAACTAATAGTGCTCAATTGTAGTGAGTAGATTCACGTTTTCTAGTTAGAAACTTATAGAAAAATATTGTAGAGATATATCACCTATAAATAAACATTAGAATAGTAACATAAAATTATAAAACGTTAAAAACTGTTTTTTCATTCTGATGATAGCTGCTCAAATCCATTACCGAACTCAACTAAGGTATACTCCGTTGTATATTTTTCCTTTTTCATTATGACAACGCCAATGACATGATTTACGCATCTTTTGAAGAATTAAACTAACTATAAACTAAATATAAAAAGAGTAAATTTACTAACCCATATATCCAAAGTCAAGCTAATTACTGTTTTTTTTTTTACCAGAAACTGTATATTTAATGCCTTTACTATAGGTATACATATATATATATATATATATATATATATATATATATATATATATATATATATATATATATATATATATATATATATATATATCTGTAGCGTATATAATGGTTAAAAGTGTTATCCTGATTAAGAGTTGTATGAAAACATCGGTGATGAAACGTTTATAAGTAATTTTTTACTCAACAAGCCTTTTCTTTTGTTTAAACAACTTTTGTTTTTTATTATATATTTTAGTTCCGTTAATTTTAATTAAACTTACTTTAAAAAGAAACAATTTTTAAATTAAACTTACACAAACTTTTTAAGCAAGTCAAAGCGTAATAATCAAGCAGAAAACTCAAGATGCTTGACAGGCTTTATTAAAAACGCGATCACCTGGTGCATTCAAAAGAAAATTCTCCGTTAAGCTTAACGGAGCATTAGTCAAAAATCTCTTTTAAATTACATTATTAAAAAATTTACTTAAAATTATAATTTTTTTAACATAAATGTTTTATTTTGGTATAAGTTTTATTTTAACAAATTTATATAAATTTTCGTCATTTCTTTCCTTAAGAATATTGTAATAAAATTCCAGACCAAAGCTCCGTTAAGCTTGACGGAGAGATGTGAATACGGCCCCAAGACTCTAAGCAATTGAATATTGAAATTAAAAAAAAAATTATAATCTAGTAGTTAACGGTAAAATCAACGTTGTTTTATATTTCAATCACATCTACGTTTTTGAAACAAAAATTAGTACATGTTATTCTAAAGTATTAAGAGATTAGAAAAATCAATGTGTGAAATAAATTTGTCAAAGCATGTTATATCAGTTATACTTTGAAAATCACAGATTAAAATAAAAAAATTATTTAAGAAATTTTTTTTTTGCCGCACTACATCTAATTATTACCACAACTTGCCATATGCTGTCTTTTATTTATTTGAGCTATATGATGCTTCAATGGATTTTTAATTGATTGTTTGTCCCCTTAAATCCCCGTTCAGATTTTATATATATTTTAACTTAGTTGCTATGGTACTGAAAAACAACTCATTTTTACATTAACGTTGTTTAACTGTATTTTATTTGCGCTAAGTACACAATATTGGGGGTATTTATTAAAATGAGATGCACAATTCTTATGAGATTAATTTTTTTGGTTGCTATGGATACCTTACTTTGCATTCCATAGCAACAACATATTTTCAGGAGTTGTTAGAAATTTAATTACTAACACTAACAGTAATGTAATTACTCTTAATTTTAATTAATAAAACTAGTATTAACTTAATTGCTAACAAGAATTAGTAGTCCACGCGGCATTTATATTGTAATATTAAACATTTAAATAAAAACACTTGGTACAATAATTATTTAGATATGGTATTGTTAAACTTAGACATTCATAATTCTCTCAAAAAACACAATCTTAGTATTTCAAAACAAAATATTACTGAAGATATATTGAAATTTACTCAGCCAAAAATTGCTGAAGTTAAAGACGTTGATTTTAGACATACTGTTCAACGATTTGTTAATTGCGTAAAAGAAAAGTGAAAATCTGCAAACTATACAATTAAAAATTTTGAAAAGAAGTTTTGTGAACTGGCTTAATGAATATTTAATTTTCAGAATAATAGACAATGAATCAACTGCAAGTAGACGTGGTCGAAAACCAGTTGCATTTGATAATAGTTCTAATAAAACTAAAAAACGAATCTCATTCATGCAACGAATTATATTTTGATGCAAATAAAAAATTTAGAGATGAATCAATTGCTATTGCTGCCAAGAACGTTTTAAATGCTTCAAATATAGATAAAGCACCTAAATATTCAGCAGACGAAGCACTGACTTTAATAATTGATGCAAGTCTGACAAAAGCTTCCTATCAATTAACTAGAAGCGGAGCCTTGGAGAAAGAATATTACATCTAATCGCTACAATAATGTCAAAGATGCAAAATTGATAGGTGATCTTGCAAATATAATAGTGGAGGACTATTCAGCTTCTGTTCCTTTAAAAGATTTAATAGTTCATACTTTGCAAAGAATCTGGGCAGTTCAGGAACCTGTGCTAAGGCACTTGGTATTGAACAACAAAGCAATAAAAACAATGACACTCACGTGTAAGGCTGGTTTTAATGGTGCTACCGGCAAATGAATTTATAAACAAGTTTTATCAGAACCTGATTTATTACTTGTTTAGTCCCATTGGATTTGAATGAATTTAACAACAGCAACGAAAAGGTGCCTACTTGGTGAAATTAAAAGTCCTCCACAGCCTATCGTTGATCAATAAGATTTGCATACAAAATGGAATCCAAGGAATCTGTGATTGAAGAAGATCAATATTAAAAGTGAGATAGAAAGCTTGGGTATGATTTTATTGGAGGTTTTGAATCTTCTATTGAAGTGAATTGTATTATTAAACTTACAATGATTGATGTGATGGTTCAAACTCATACCAATGATGTTCAGTGTGTGATGTCTCTCCGAAAAATATGAATAGTCTTGATATCCTTATAATAGATTATACTAACAGAGAGTTCAAATAGTCTTTCCAGTGTTCATGCATATATTCGATTTTTTGAGATGGTATTGCATATTGCATATAAAAAGAAACAAGAAAGTGGATAGCAAGATCTAAAGAACACGAAGAAAAGGCATTTGTTGCTAAACACCAGGTTCAGACCAATTTTGTGAACAAAATGGGATTTGTTGATTTCCCTAAAAGTGGCGGTTCTGGAACAAGCAATGATGGCAATACCTCAAGACGTGCTTTGGCAGCATATGAACAAACACCTGAAATTCTGGGTATTGATCAGAACCGTATATTCAGATTTTACATTATCTTGGTAACGCTCTCTATAGGATATGAAACAGACTGCTTAAAATTCAATGATTATTGTTTTGACACTGTTAAACTATATGTTTCCCTTTTTCCATGGTATTACATGGCTCAATCAGTTCACAAAGTATTGATACATGGACATGACATAATTAAAAGCCTTACTTTACCCATCGGACTTATGTCAGAGGAAGCTGAAGAGGCTAGAAATAAAATCTTCAAATGTTATCGGCAAAATTTCAGCCGAGAAACATCCAGAAGTGCAACAAATACTAATCCTGTCAATAAACTCCTAGTTTCCAGTGATCCTGTTATTTCATCTTTCGTAAATCAACATCACACCAAACAAATCATAAAGCATTTTCTTCAGATGTTTTACAATTATTTAAACAATCTTTAAACGATATTAGTGTTTTTTAATTTTTTGATTTAATTTAATATTAACAATGTTTTCTTTCACTATTTTTTTTATTATTCCTAAAACATTATTTATCTAAATACTCAAATGTTATTCAATATAGGTAAGTCAAAAATCCGATAAAATCATCAAATATCAATTTATCACGTTGTAACTAAGCAAAGTATCCGGTAACTAAGCAATAAAAAGTATCCATAGCAACTAAATTTAAAAAATGATCACTTTTGTTAAAAGAGTGATCTCATATTGGTACTCATTCTAAATTTAGTGAATATAGCAGTTATAAAATATCTGCAGATAACAATTATAGGTTGTTGCTAAGCAAAATAAAGGTATCCATAACAACGAAATAAAAAAGTATTACCTTCATAAAAAGCGCAGACACCATATTAGTACTCATACTAACTTTTGTGAATATAGCTCTAATATTAAGTTAATTATGAATTTTATCCAGTAAAAGTGAGTTCTGGCACACTGTGCATCGGTCCAAATAATCTTTTTTCGCTTTTTTTTGTTTTTAGAACTGTTCTCAAAACGACTAAAAAATCTGGCCAGTTTTTCGCAACTAAATTTTATTTCCGTGTTCAGTTATCGAGAGCAATTGCTCCCGCTTCCCGAATAAGCCTGCTGGTAGTAAAAATACCCAAACTCTTTGGTAACCCTTATATAAGCTGATTCCATCAACAGCTGAAAAACATCATTCTACTCTATGGTTTTCACATACAGCTACTAATTCTAATCGTAATCATTTTTTTTTTTTGTATTTCTAAAATAACTCCTGTTGTGAGAACAAACGCTTATTTATTATTCAAGAAATCAATGTAAAAAAATGCTGTCTGATTATAAATTCCATTATTTCCTGTTTACTAAACATCATATCTTATATCATATTATACATCTAATCTTGTGTTTTTGTGGTCAGGGAATCCATTTCGGACATAAAAATAAAGTTTTGACCACTCTAAACGATGGGCAGTTTAGTTCGGCAGTTTTATTTTTTTTTGGTTTTGCAGATTTGACACTTTCAGATGTTATGCAAACTCTAAACTTAAGTATGCTTATGGTTATGTCAAATTTCAGTGATTGGAGCCTAGGAAGAAAAATACCCAAAAATGTTGTTCCCCTTATAAACAGTGACAGCAATGGGTTAATGATTTTTTTATATTCTGACCCAGTTTGAAACTGTTACAGCACACTGTAGCGGTTTGTGGTCAACGCTGCAACGACTTGTGGTCAATTAAAATTAATTGATCAACGTATTGGTAACGGGTGTTTATTACTTATTTAATTACAAAAACAACTACTTGCAAAAAAAGTATTAAACAAATTACATATATACTTTTGTAAAAAAACTTTATGTTAAATTTTCAAAATTTGGTCAAGTCGATCTTTAACAACATGCAGCCGCCGGGGGTGGAGGTGGAGGCAGAAAATCTTGTAATCGTTTTAAAGCGATAGTTAAAGTAATAAAATATGCGATTAAACTAATTTTATCTTAATGTATTATAACGAGTGGTAAATACATTATCGCAAAGTTTTTTTTACATGAAAAACCGTAAAAAATTATTTTCGAATAATGTAAAAAAAAAACTGCTAAAAAATTAAAAATCTCTGTTTTTTTAAATAGTTAAAAAGTTATAGGTAAATATGTTTTAATTGTTTCAAATTCCATAAATATAAATTGGATCTAAATGTCACAGATATATTGCCAGTATTTACATGTTTTTATTGTTTTTCACACATATTATAACAATAATTTCAGTTTGAAGCATCCTAAAGGGTAAGCAAAATTATCCTAATGGGTATCCTAAAAAGTATCCAAAATTATCCTAGCAAAGCATGCTAAAGGGTATACAAAATTGACCAAGTGCATTATAAAAAAACATTCATTTGCATTAACATACGCATGTTTATTGCAAACGGTTAAAAAAGTCAGTTTACAATCTCTCGTTTTGACCTTTTTGCTAAACTCTGTCCATAGGGCAGCGTTGGTTACAAAGGTAAGCCTAACATTCCGTTGCTCATTTATGGGACTGATCTTTTGACTTCTCCCAAAGAAAAATCAGAACCATTTGTAGAGAAATTTTTATCTAACTCCACTTTTTAAGTGCTTGAATAAGTCTTGTTTTCCTACCTGCAGGAAAACAGCACCTTTGGTTCCATTATTTTAAATCTCTGAAAATTTTAACCCTTTTAACTATCGTCAATTATTACTATTAGTCTTCTATCTGTTATTCGCAAGGTCTTTGAGTTTTTGATCAGTAAGTTTTTAACATCCCATTTTGAGTCAAAAAACTCACTTTCAAACAATTGATACGGTTTTTGATCTAATCGCCTTTGGCTGTCTAACTAACTTTTGTAACTGAAAGATTATAGTACGCATTTGATGGTGGTGGCTGCTTAGGGCTATTGTTCTTGACATATCTAAAACATTTGACAAAGTTTGGCATGCTGGTTTTCTTCATAAGCTAGTTTCATATGGTGCATCTGGGAGTGTTTTTAAGATTATCAAATAATTTCTAATAAATAATAACTAATGTTGTGTTTAGGCTGGTTCTTCTAATGATTCTCTTTCTTCTAATTATGCACTTTTTTTCTTCTTCTAATGATGCTCTTTCAAGGTAAAAAGACGCGTTGTAAACATAGTTAGACAGGCTCTGCCTGCCAAACTCAAGCCAAACTTCTACTAAAAAAAAGTAAAAAATGCCATAAATATGATCAATTAAGCTAAAGTTTTCCCTTTATTTATATATATGTAAACATATTAATTATACAGTGAAACATAGATACTTATATCATAACAAGTAGATCTTTAATAATTTCTTCTAAGGATGTGAGTGTAAAAAAAAAATTCAAAAGTGTTTTGTATGCTCTTACGCATGCGTACCTAAACGTAGCGCTTGTAAACGACTAACAAAACTGCTCCAACTATAGCCAAATGGACTAGCTGGGTGTTAAGTTATTATTAGCGTTAATTTAACTTAAATTGATTTATATTTGTCGTCTTTAGGATCTTCCATAAAGTGCATATACGGTTAGATCTCTTATTTTCTATCTTTCCTAAAACTTAAATTTTTTAAACATAAGGATCGAATTTTAAGAATTCAGAATACCAAAATCATGATACCTAACTTAGATTTGTCAAATAAAGTTAAAGTTTTTTTTGCTTTGTTTGATGTTTGAAAAATTCATGTGTTAGTAAATAGTAGGTCAACGTTAAAATAAATAATGCGTACATTCGCAGAGACGAGGTTATTAAAAATATATTATAATTACAAGGAGAGAAGGTAATGTGGTCAAAACTAATGGTTTAACTGCGTATGTACTTTATGGATACCCTTTTGTGAAATTTTTACAAATATTTTGGAAGCTGCACCTTCATTAGCATCTTTTTTCATTATATTTTTTTGGTGAATACTTTGCAAATGTGTATAAATAAGTCCATTCAAGCAAAAAACAGCTGCTCTAATTTGTTTTTCGCACCCAAAAAAGTTAAAAATTTCATTTTTTGTTGTCATGCTTAAAATACTGCCAAGATTTTTAGTTATTATTACTATAACTAGTGTCTTTTTTATAATCTATATGGAGTCTAGCTGATTTTTTTTTTAAAAACAATTTTTTCTAAGTAATATCTATTGAATCAGTGCTAATTTGCCATTAAAATGCTTTAAAGACTCTGACTTGCTGTGTAATAAAACTTAAATGCTAGTTATGTTTACAATATAAGATAATATTAATTTAAATACTTTTTTTATATTTCACCTACCTCATAAGTATTGGAACACAAACACATATATGAGATCTTTTTTATTTAAAACGAGACAATGATGTTAAGAATATAACGTAAATTTATATAGCTTTATAAAATATTACAACCAATTATGCACTGTAATAAATGTTACACAATTCCTTGTTAGTTTCAATAATATACTCAGTTCTTAAGTTAAAAGTTATTATAACATTCTTTTGAGAATTTTAGCTAGCACGCATACGTTGGGCCAACGTCGGGCCGACGTCGAAAAATTGGTTGGCCGATGGTCGGTAATCGACGTTGGCTTAACGTCGATTTGGTAGTCGGCGCAACGTCGAAACTAACCGTTGGGCTAACGTTGGCCCAACGTCGGATTTCGACGTTGAGCGAGCGTCGTATTTTGACGTTGGCTCAACGTAATATTTTATTAATAATAGTTTGAACTTGTTTGCAAAATTATTGCTTTTGATTCAAAAGATGTGCATACCTTTTGAATCAAAAGTAAAGTTTTGCAAACAAATTAAAACTAATTATTTAATTAGTTAACTGTTTCTTTAACTTATGTGTAACTATTTCTTTAGAGAAAACGCAGCTTTTTCTTCAAATAAATTGCAATTATTAATTTAAATAAAGCGCAACTCTATGTAATGTTTATTAAAATGTCCAAA
>NC_088926.1:33007500-33035000 GCF_038396675.1 Hydra vulgaris
CTTATAAGAAATAAAACTTGATACACAACCACACAAAAACAGTTTTTTACACAGGTTTCTTCTTAAAAAATAAAACCAAGGTTGGAAAAAAGATGCAAAATTGATCACTTTTAGGTTGGCAGTTAGATCAGAATGTCTGAAATAGGCTGAATAAAATAGGCAGTTAGATCAGAATGCCATGCCTAATTCCGAGGGCTGCGTGTATATATATATATATATATATATATATTTACATATATATATATATATATATATATATATATATATATGTATATATATATATATATATATATATATATATATATATGTATATATATATATATATATATATATATATATATATATATATATATATATATATATATATATATATATATATATATGTACATGGTTACATATATAATTATCCTATTTTAAATGGCTAGAAGTTCTTCAAAGACTATTTAAAATTAAAATAAACTTGAATCTGTTTAACGGGCGACAACTAAAAACAAGACTAGACTTAAAGACACATATCTCTTTACAAAAGTAAGATAAAACAAAATGGAAAAAACGTTCTAGAAAGTATTTTTATTATAGTTTTTAATTATATAATCAGTTGTTCTCAATTAAACCATTTCTTCTGACTTTATCAACTAGGCCTGGTATAGACTGAGTTAGGCTCCGTATGAGCTCAATATCAGTTTTATCAAGGCAATGAATGATTCTAGAACGTATTTTTTAAAGATTTTCTGCATGTCATTTATTCTTGTAGACAAGGCCTTTCGAAATACTCTAAAAATTTTTGATAGGACGACATTCTGGCAAGTTTGCAGGGTTATCCTCATTTTCAACATAATATACGTTTTCCTTGTTTAGGTACATGAATACTGATTTTATATAGTGAGATGATGCTAAATTTGGCCAAAATAGATATGCACCATCTGAATGATACTTATTGATGAATGGAATAAGTCTCTTCTTAATACATTTGTTTAAATAGATTTTTTGATTTACAGTCAGTCCACTTGGTACAAAATAAGGTTGAGAAATTCCATTTTCAGAAAAAGCAATCTATAGAAGTAATTTCTTTTGAAACTTTTGTTTTGTTTGGTATTTAAATGTAGATGGAGTAGATTTTACATCACTAGTATAAAATATATCATTTCCATTGATACTGGAGTGATTTAACATGAAATAAGACTCATCATCAATAATTGGTTTACGATTTTTGAATTTCTTACACAATCAACTGCGCTTAGTTCTCGCTGCTGCTTTTTGCTGGTTTTTGCTTATTAATTTTTTTCTTAGTTTATTATTTGTTCTTTTTTTTAATGTTTTACTAATGTGTTGCTGAGTACAGTTGAATTTTTTACATGCCTGTCATTGAGAAACTCCGACTTTATGGTCAAACATGAGTTTGAGCCTTTCAATGTTTGTCCTGGTCATTTTTTTAGTTTTAACTCCATTTCCTTGAACTCTTTGGTACCCAGATTCACTTTAAGCACGTTTAATTATCTTGTAGATAGAACTTTTAGGTATATTCTCAACTTTAAAGTGGTCATAAGTGAACTTTTTACCAGCATTTTTGTGATTTAAATAAAATTCATACACACGTTTTCTAATCTCTTCTTGTTTTGAATTTATGTTTTTATTCATTTTTCTATAAAAAATAAAAGCACATGAAATATTTAAAAACTAGAACAAAAATACCTTCTAAAACAGTTTTCCTATTTTTAAAATCTTATTCCTTTAAAGAGACATGTGTCTTAAAATCCAGTCTTAGTTTTTAGTTGTCACCCGTTATATATTAATAAACAATATTGAATGATTTAAAATTAGAATTTAGATATTAAAATAAAATTATAAAAGTAAAAAGATAATTAATAAAACACTTTAACTTTCAATAATAACAAAACTCCAAGAATTACCTTCAGTCTAAGTCCTTCTTTTTATGTAAGAAAAGTAAATGAAACATAAATAAATGGAACATACAGTAAAAACAAACATTGAAAAACTTAAATACTTAAATAACGTTAAGCTTTATGCAAATACATCAGTTATCATCACCGCGATCATTATCATCATTACCCATGTCATTACCTTGATAAATAGATTTTTCTTTTCTTTTACCTCTACCAAGAGCATCCCTTCCACCTTCGCGATCCCCAGCATACTTTAACCATGATTTAATAACATTTTCAATGGTTACATCATTTGAATCAAATGACTTATTAACATGCACAGCAGCTGTTCAAAAAAGTTGAATAACATGTATAGACAATCAAAATACAAAGTATACTCAATACACTTATTTACCTTTTATGCAAAAAACAATTTTTAATTCTTTCACACCAGTTTTATTTAAACGCCCTCCCCAATTGAGTTTCTTAGCAAGGTCATTGTTAAAAACTTTTTCTAAAATACGCCTTGTGGTGTCACTGACATTTATACCTCCTCTCATTCTCAAGTGATTACTCTAAAAAGAGTAAATGGACAGTGTATAAAGTGAAGTGCATAAAGATGGAGTAATTTATATTTCAGATAAAATTTGAAAATAAAATCTTACAACAGCTTGAGCTAAATCCTTGTTTTCTAGATTTTTTTCTAAAGTTTCGAGCTCCAATATAGTTTTAACTGGTAACTCTATGCACTCTGGAAGTTCGCGTTTCTTTACTGTTACCAATGTTTGCAAAGCATTAAACATATTTTGCTGTACTTGAGAAATGTGAAAAATTTCTTGCTGCATTGTTGCAAGTTTATCCAAAACTAATTTTAATGCAGGATTTGGAACAGCTATTGTTAGAAAAAAGACATTAAGTAGAAATACAATTAAACCTTAAATAGATAGTGTTTTAAATAATTTGATCAAATTTTATTCGACATTTTTTTGAATGACCAACCACAATAAAAAGTTAAAACAAAAACACATACTTGCTTCTACTGATATAGTTTTAACAAAACTAGGTGTATGGCTGCTGCATGCTGTTGCATTAACAAATAATTTTAATTTTTTATAAATTTACCAGATTATTTATTGAATGACAATATAAGAAGAAAGTAATGAAAAATTTTTTGGCCGGTCATTTTGACCAGCTAAAGCAATAGACGGTCAATAGGGTTTTTTGGACAGTCATTTTTTTTTAAGTTTATATTTTTAATATTGTAATAAAGTTGTTTATCAATGAAATTCATAAAGACAAAAAGAAATTAATGCTTTAAAATTAATAAATTAAGATTACTTTCAAAGTATTATAAAAAAGGGATTGCTGATTTTTAGCAAAAACTGGCTAGAAAAACTGGTTTTTACTTATATAAATAGATTTTTATTGATCAAATAACTAACAATCAATTAACTAAAAGTTAGGCTTTATAAAGTTTACAAAACTTACTCTTTTTAATTGTACTTTTTTTATTCATTTGATTCTATAAAAGAAAAAAATGCGCAAACACATAAATAGTAATTATAATATGATTTTAAAATCATTAATTGCAATTACTACACTATTAGCCGCAAAATGTTATGAGAAAGCAAAAATAAGAAGAAAGAAAAAGATTTAATTGTTGTTGTTTCCAATTTGCGTCAACTAAGGAAATTAATTTAAACTAACATGTCGTAAACAATAAAAACATTTTAAACGCTTTTTCAAATTATAAATGATTTTTTAAATATAATTTAATTAATAATTTTATCAAACTTACATCTTGATTTATCTAAAAAAAATATTTATCAACAGATCAATCTTGACTGGCTAGAATTTATTTTGGGAGGTTGAAATAGCAAATTCAGTCATTCTGGGTGTTGAACGTTGACCGCTCGTTATTTTCCATGCTGAAAAACTGTTTCCAACCTTCTGAAACAATTCTTTTAAATACTTTATTAAAAGGTTACCTTTGATCGCCTGTAACTGGAGGGAAAAAGCAGGTGAAGGAGTTACAGCAATATCGTTTAAAAAAGATGCTAGTAATATGAATAATAGTATATTTTGCAACACATTACTAACTACTCAATTAAATATTAGTACTCAATATACTTGACCAAAAAAATGAAAAAAATTAGAGAAATTAATTTTTAAAGCAATGCTTATGAATATGCTAGATTTTTTTGTAATGTAAGACATAGATAAACTATAATTTTTATTTAAATAATAATAAAATCTTACTTTTTGGTACTCTAGTAGTAACAGAACTTCTGAAAGGCGTTGCAGCTGATAATAATGATTTGTTTGTGTCGCTCAAATCATCATCATCCTCACCTATATCCGACACAAATTTTTTCCTCTTTAAATGTATAAAATTTTCAATTTTATACTCTAATGCAGATGTGTCATGTTCCGCTTTTGATAAATTAAGCCTTGCTTTGTGGAAATTATCTTCAGAAAATTATAAAATAGATAAAAATAATGTAATATAAATAAGTTAGAATGTCTACAAACTTCAAAATATATAATTTCATTCCTAAATCATATTAAATATAAAAAAAAAATTTAACTACCATAAAAATGCAACACACGCACATTAGCAATACAGTCCCAGTCAATTGTTGATTTCTCTCTCTCTTTAACTGCTGTCTCCAATCTAGATGCACGATAAGGTGGCCAGTAACATAAGTTGGATTCTCCTGCAATCCAAATTGATGGCACAACAGCAACAGAATTTTCGGTTTGAAAATGGACAATAGCAAAATCCATCTATTATTTTCAACTAATAATTTAAATAAAATGCAACTATTTCTTTGCTATGCTCATTAAAATGTACAAATAAGTTAAAATTAAATTTGATACTAATAAACAAAAATAAATATTGATGCTGATTAATGAACCAACTTTAATTATTTAACTACACAGAAAAAACCAAAATTTGTTGTAACAATAATTATAATTATATTAAAATATTCGTACACATTATACACATAGTCAAACATAATAATGTTCTTTTTAACTGCTTAGCATTCTTACAAATCTTGCACCTTGATTTCGCTTGAGAGCAACTTTAACGTTTGAATGCTCCTCATTATACAACTTTATATAAATATTTGAATTTGCATCTTTTGTTTGATGAGCTTCAGATATTGCCATAACGACTGTTAAAATTATTGGTAATAGGTTATATATATTTGTGTTTGTAGATAACAGTTTAGATATTTTTTTATTCAATAAATAATCTATATTAAAATAAAAATCTATATTTGAAGTAAAAAAAAATAGTTAATGAACAATACATGCAAAAAATATTTTTTTTTTATACGAATAAAATGCATATAAAACATAATAAAATAATTTTTTCGATGTACCTGCATAAACATGGCAAAATGGGATTTAAAAAATACTAATAAGTACATTTGTTGGCATTGCAATAATTTTGTTTAAGTCACATCTAAACGGAAGTTTATTAAATAATCGTATCAATATTTTGCTGTAAACAACAGAGATAAAAAGCTTTAAAATTATTATTTACAAATTTAGAATTCTAATTACCAATTCATAAGAATTCCAATTACCAATAAAATACCGCAAATGCATATAATATAAGGTAACACTTAATTGGTAATACTTATTAAGTATTACCAAGTAATTAACTACAAAAGACTTAAGTAGTTTATAACTATTTAGACTACGTAGTTATTAACTACTTAAGTCTTTAGAAATTAAATAATCTTTAATTGTATGTATTGTGCTATATGATACTGACTGTATCATGTTTTAAGATACAGACTGTATCATACAGTGCTTGACATTCAGTAGTTGCCTAAATAGTATAGACAGTATTATGCTTTGTATGTAATACATGCATTATGTTTATATACTACATACAATATTATTTATAATATGTGTACTACATGCATTAGTACTGTATGTGATACATACATTATTATTTAGATAATGTTTAACTAGATAAATTAACTAGATAAAACTGAGGGATAATACAATCAACTACATTGTAGTTGATTGTATCATACATTAGTTTTAAAGAACCTACAGTTTGTATCAATAACATTATGACATAATGTTAATGATACAAACTACATGATTTTTAAAACTAATGTATGATACAATTAATTTATGTGTATGTACAGTACATACATTATTAATGTAGGTACTACATATATTAATAATGTATGTAATGTATATACATTAATAACGTACGTAAAGTTAAACAAACCTTTTATGCTTGTATGCTTTATGTTTTACGTTTGTATGTATTACATAATCACAAGAGTAAAACAAGAGTTTTACTCTTGTGATTATGTAATACATACAAGCGTAAAAAAAGAGTTTATCTAACTTTAGTTTATAATGTTATTATAAACTTAAGACATTATAAACATTATATTTTATATATAATGACATTATAAACATTGTAATTATCCATAATGACATTATAAACATTATAATTTAATTAAATAAACTCTTGTTTTAAAAAAAATTAAAAACTGCATCTTAATAGATTCAAAAAGTAGCATGTTTGCATTTTTTTTTTTTTAATGATTTCATATTAAGTTCGAAATTATTCAATACTCAATTACTACGAAATTATTATAAAATCATGAAACTTTGAACTCAAAACAATAAAATACTCTAATAGAAAGTTGCGCTACAACAGCTTTTAAAACCTGACGAAAACTTTTTCAACGCTAAACCCGGAATCACACTGTACGCTTTTAAAAAACGTCGTATTTTGACGTTGGCCCGACGTTGGTTCAACGTTAGCACTTGGTTTATAAAATTGGCCAACGCTTCTGACGTTGGTCCGACGTAAGCCCAACGTATGCGTGCCAGCTGGGATAGCTGGATCAAGTCACCTCTTAGCCACCGAGTCTCTAAAGTTGTCATTTCCGAAATTTTTAATCTTTAATTTTTAATTCGGGAGTTATCTACTTATTTTGTTCCTTCTATTTTGATAATTAATTCTTTTTAATACCTTTAAATATCTTGAATTGCTGGATCAAGTCACCTCTTAGCCACCGAGTCTTCAAAGTTGTCACACAAAATTTCTAATCTTTTTTTGTACTCAAGATGTCTTAGTTCTGGTACCATTTTGGTTGTCTTCGTTGAACATTTTCTAGTTCATTAACATCTTTTGTATAATATGGACTACATGCTTGAATCAAAAACTCCAAATTTGGCCTAACATACGTACAATGCAGTGTTTTTATTAGATTTTTAATAAAGTTTTCTGGTAAATCATTTATTTATACCAAAAAAAGGAGAGTACCTAAAACAGACCCTGTGGTACACCACTTAGGACAACAACCCAATCTGACACACTTTCACCTAAAACCACTCGTTTTTTCCTGTTAGCTAAGAAGCAGACTATCCACTTAGGAAGTTTGCCAGAAATACCATAAGTCAATAACTTGGACAAAAACTTTTTATGGGAAACACAATGGAAATCTTTTTTAAAGTCTGTGTACTATACATCTTTTAATGTTCCTTTATGAAATGCATCCGTTAAAATATCTAGGTATACTAATAGGTTTGTTGTACAACATTTGCTTTTCATAAAGCCATGTTGTTTTTTTGAAAGTAAATTATTTTTTTACCGGTGTTGCAAGATACAATCAGCTATTATTCTTTCCAATACTTTACATGGTATTGAAGTTAACGAGACTGGCCTGTAGTTTGATGCTTTTCATTCGCTTCATTTTTTGAAAAGTGGCATAACATGCGATTTGCCTCTTTCCACATATCTGGTATAGTACCTGATTCAATTGATTTTTTGAACATTAAATATAATAGGTATGATATTGAAGAGCTGCATTCTTTTAAAATATAAAAATTAACTAAATCAAAATCGACCGATTTTGACTTATCAAGTATTTTAAGTCTAGCTTGAACATCATTTTGTGTTACTACAACTGTGTCTAACAACAAAATTGAAGGTATATTATACAATTAAATAATGCTTGTATCATAGTCATCGACATCACATAGGGAAAATATTTATTTAGTTCAGTAGCAATAGTATGATCATGAATAATTTCAAAATTTACCTTTTCCAAACCTCAAATTTAAGCTTTTGCTGATTTTTTCTCATTGATATGTTTACAAAGCAATTTAGGATTACATTTGAATTTGCTGGCTATAGTTCCTTCTAAATGTTTTATAATGTTCTTGATATCATTTTTTATTCCAATTTTTAGCTTATTATATTTAGTTTTTGGTCATTTGTCATTCCAGCCATAGCGTTTGTTAGAGAGCCATGTATTGTTCTTGGTTCTTATTTTCTTTTTCAATTCGGGAGTAATACATTTGTTTTTGTTCCTTCTATTTTGATAATTATTTCTTAGGATAAATAGTTCCGTTGCATAATTATAATCATACAAAAGTAAATCATACCTTTCATTCAAAGATTTACCTTTAAATTCATTTTTCCAGTTCACATTATTGAAATAACTTGAGAATAATTCATAATTTTCTTTTTGATAAAATATAATGGATTTCTTATGTTCTTTAGCAGACTTAAGATCATTCATTAGATAACAACATTTAAGTAATTGATGACCCTGTTTGATATTTCCTAAAGCAGCTGAGTGAATTTTAGAAACAATTTTTTCTTTATTGTTAGTAATAATAAGGTCTAGAATATTAGTTCGAAGCTTGCTTTTTGGAATGTTGGCTCACATACACATTGAATCAGAAAACATTCTTCTTGATATTCGATAAATTTATTAGTTTAAGATTCATTATCAGTTGCTGAAAAAGGACAATAATTGTCAGACCAATCTATTGTATTATAGTTGAAGTCCCCTGTAATAATAAGATCGCTGTATTCTTTCTAATAAACACTTCTCCTAGCAGCATTAACTGATAACAAAATAGAGTTGTTCTACTCATGAGATATGTCTGGTGATCGATAAATGCATCTAATTAGATTTTTTTATTTCGAAAACATAGACAAGTCCATTTTTGTTCAATAAAATTATTGTTTAACTGTAAAATATTTGTTTTAAACTGATTAATACATTGTTTGACATAAATACAAACACCTCCTCCATGAGCCTTTCTATCTCTTCTGAAAATATTATAGTTATTTATGTTTACATCTGATTCTGCTTTGAACCAAGTTTCTCGTGTACCAAACAATCAGTTCTTTGCATTTTTATATACTGTGTTCATTGTTTATCCTTAAATCAAAATCTAAAGCTTATGAAAATTTACCGATTCAATATCTGTATTATCGCTTAGCAACTTATTAAGGCTGTGAACTCCACAACTGAAATATTTTATAGCTAGTTTCAAAGTTAAAGCATCTTATGCGATTTGAGTATTCTTTGGCGTTTAGTTTCTATTTCTTAATACTTACTACCTTGTCATTTCTTATTCCAAAATAATAGTTAGCAGTGTCAATGTTGTATTATTTAGTTTTTCACACTCTTCTCTCAATAGCTTCGATTTGTACCGTTCAGACTCAGTAAAATTAGGATTCAGAAATACATTTTGGCAGGCTTTATCTTTCTTTAATTCTTTGGGTTTTATTAAAACAGAATTTTTTTCCGACTTTTTAGTTAAAATAACAATATACGGAGCTTTAAATTCATTCCTTGACTTTTATTTGATAATGTTTTTTATTTTGACATTGACCTTCAATTTTGCATGATTTTCTCAATATTTTGTTTATCTTCTTTAATTGCTTTGACTTTATCATTTGAGGCTGATTCCTCAAAACCAAAAAGTAACCAAGTTATTTTCTCTCTTATTTCTTTCTTTGGTTTCGTTTGCGATAATATTAATAATTTGCAAATGATCTGGAGTCTTTTTCACTTTAATAGCCCAATCACCAGCCACTGCTCGACTAGATTTATATTGAGAACTTTCTAATTCAAGAACTCTGTTAGTCAAGTTTGCATTACCTTTTGTTAAAGTTTCTATTAACTTTTTTTCAATCTTCAATTTTCGCTTCTTGTTCACACTTGTAAGAGCTGAAATCACAAACTGCAAGATAACCATTTGGATTACTGGATAGGAGGGCTACCACCATAAGTACGAGCGATTTACCTCCTGTCAGTGAATATAGATTGTTATTATTATTTATTTTGTCTCTTATTAACAAATAAGGAACTGATATTTTTTTGTGTTTTAATATTGTTGTTTATTTATAAAACTATATTTGATCATTATTTAAAATTTTTAAAGTTTCACATAACAATAATCTAAATTGATCTGTACACAAATTTTCTGATTTAGTTCTCACAGTGTAGTTACATAAATCAACTGACTTAAATTGGTAAGGGGGAAGCAAAGTGTACTTATATACTTTTTTGCACTACTATAATAGTGACTAACGGACAAATAAACTCTAAACATGTTTTTAGTTTTAGATAAAAATATGATTTAAAAAACTTCTTTAGCGATATGTTAGTCTCGCGGTGCAGATAAAATTTTATACTGTTTAACAACTTTTACTTTTGTTTAATAATTATTACATAATTGTTTTTTTTTAATATTTATTTTACTATTAACTATTTTTCATCGTTAATATGTCTGCTATATCATTAAGTTATAAAGCCATAGACGTTGTGGACACTACATTAATCGACTAAAATTTAGTTCAATTTATTAAAAGTCATTTCAAATTATGTTAAAATGTTATAGCAGCAGTCGATTGTACATCAAACTGAGGGTTTATGTTTCAGACTAAGCTCTATTTTCATTAATTGAAATGATTTCCTAAACATGAAACTAGAAAAAAAAAAAAGTGCGTCACAAAACCAAATAACCCCTACCCATTTAACGAATCGTCACAAAGTCACTATTTCCTTATTTTCCCCTCCCTTCCTCCTATCGTATCACGTAGCTTATGGATAAACCCAAAAGAAATAAATTGTATAGCAGTTATAATATTATTCCTTATTTAGAAGGTCGTTTTGTAATCGGTATATAATATATACTTTCTTTCTTAATATTACTATTTTGTGATATTTATGTGGGTAAATATTTAGAATGGCAGTTTAAATATTTAAAGACGCTTGACGCGTTTTTAGTTAATACGAGTCCACGTTTCGTGGAAAGTTGAATAGATAAACAAATTTTAAAATTTTAAACTTTATTATGATCAGGATAACAAATGAATTAGGTTATAAACATTTCTTCTTACCACAAACCTTTGTTGATATATGTACAGAAATTCATGAAGTTTTCAAAGCGATTTGTAGCATTAGGAAAAAACGATTTCTATATTGTTGAAAGCGTTTAAAACCAACCGCAAGACAAAATTTATCTTGCAAATAAATTCTATATAAAAGTAAATCAATCTGATGTATTATATTTAATATTTTTATTTTCTATTTAATGTATTAAAACAATTCTATTGTTATAGAAAATATTAATGGTTTGTTCTTTTTTATTATCTTTTATTTGTTAAATTTAAAATCATTTTTATATTTACACTTTTGTATCTTTTTTTAAAATGTTTTACATTTTTTTATTTGTTTGTTGGTAAATCTGCATATTCATCTGGTTTTGTTGGTAATTATTTTTTTCATAAGCATGTATTTTCATTGGCCATATTGATGAAATAAGCTCATGTCTTATTCTATCAAAATGGCCAATAAAATTAAATGCAAATACAAATGTAAAGGTATATATAAATAATAAATGTTGGTGTTGACTAACATCAGCAAATGCAAGATATAAATAAAAAGAAGTTTCAGGTAAATATTTCTGTTTTAATTTATTATAGGGTATCATTTTGATAATCTATGGATTTACAATTATTTTGAAGATTCGTGGATAATAGATGGGTTTTCAAATGAATTCAAACCAATATTTGGAAGTTTAGATAAGCAGAGTGAATATCAAGGTAGTTTTGCTCTTTATGGCATTAATGCATAAACTTGTCATAACAGTGGGGGACTGGCAGACCTACAATTAGACAAACTAAATGGTGGGCACCTTTAATAATATAAAAAATATATACATATTAGGTAAAAAAGATAAATACTCAGACTTAATTGCCTCAGTTTTTGTTTAATTGCAGTTTAGAGCCCAGCTAAATTTATGTTGTAACTCAATTGAAAAATGTACCTGATTTAATGGTGTATTTAGGAATTGAGGGCTCTAAGAATATCAAACGGCCCTTTAACATTTAACCCGGCAATTTTTTTCCTTTTTTAATTTCAGATATAATGTGGCATAAAATTCATAATATGCTTTACGTTGTGTGTTTTTAAAAGAGATGTTGCATGTTTTGTTTTAACAACATTGATAAGTTTATTACTGTTTTTGGAGAATGATAGACAACATTGGTAGATTAAGGATAGCAGTAAAACCGATGCTAAGGGATTAAGTATCATTCTTCTTTTGTATAATTGCCCTAATAAAAGTTCATCACTATTTTGACTTAAGGTACAAATAAGTTTATGCATCAAAGAAAATTTTTTAACTTAAGAAGTTTGGAAGAGGAAAGATAAAGATTGTAGAGCAAGATGACGATTGACGGACGACTTAAAGGATTGCAAATTATATGAATCAGAAAAGCAAGATAAAGGAAGCGAAATCCAAATAACTGATGTTCGAAAAAAAAAAATTAGAATAATAAGCGTCGCATTGTGTCATCTACTAAGTTTCATATTTGTCTTACTCAACATTTAATTATGTCTCCTTTACTTTTCTGTGACTGTTTCTAAGTGCTCCACAAACTCTTTTGTTTGTGAAGCACTTAGAAACAGTCACAGAAATATAAAGGAGACATAATTAAATGTTGAGTGAGACAAATAAGAAACTTAGTAGATGACACAATGCGACGCTAACTAACCCATCAAATTGCCTAATCTAATAATAAACAACACTATCATTAAAAGAGAAAACTCAGTAAACTTTCTAGGCGTAATCATAGACGAACATTTACGTTGGAGTTTACATATAAAAAGTATTGAAAATAAAATATCAAAAAATTTAGCAATTATATATAGGGCTAAACCATTTTTAAGCAGTAGTTCCTTGAAAAGTTTATATTTCTCTTTTATTCATTGTTATTACTTACTGCAATATTGCATGGGCAAGTACAAACCATACAAAATTAAAAAAATTGTACTGTAAACAAAAACACGCGTGCAGAACAATTTTTGGAGATTTTTGAATAGAACATTACCTTGTGAGCCTCTTCTGCGTATACTTGGAGCATTAAATATATATATAAAATCAACGTACACCAAGTTTTAATGTTCATGTATAAAACAATTTTAGGATTATCTCCTAAAATATTTCAATCCTATTTTGACAAAATAGTTCATACATATCCAACAAAATTTTCAAGTAACAACTTTGTTGTCCCAAAATATAATTCAAAACTAATTTCATATTCAGTTCTTTATCGTGGACCCTACTTGTGGAAAATGTTTCCCAAAATTGTAAATACACATAAAACTAGTATAGAGCAGTTTAAAAATGAATCAAAATAAGCATTCTTACTTATGGATTTTAATATATCCGATTTTATTGTTTTTTTAATTAAAACTCAAATACATAAAATAATTATTACAAAATTATGTCACTGAGTGTATCAACAATTTTTTTTTTTTTTTTTTTATTATCTTAATTATGGTATTACCTCTATGACGTTTGCTAATTTATTTACGTTATTTCTATGAAGTTGACTAATTTATTTTTGTTATTTCTATGGTGTATATTAATTTATTTACTTTTTATTTTTAAATCTTGCTTTAAATTATTAATTCGTAAATAAATAATAAAATCTTATTTATTTTTTCTTATTCTGAAAAAATGATCTTACTCTTTCCTTAAAGTTTTATTCTTTAAGTTTTTCTTTAAATGATAAGGAATTGTTATCTATTTTACTTTTTTACTTTTATTTCTTTTTTTATATATATACATAGTTTGTTAACTATAGATATTTATATATTACGGTTTTTGTAAATACGTGAGAATAGGGCTCGGTGATAAGGCTAAATTAGTCTTCTTCTTGCCCTGCCAATATTTATTTTTATTTATGTGCTTCGAAACTGTATATATTATTTAACGGCAAAAAAAAAAAAAAAAAATCTTTAGAGAAGTGCTCATTATAGTATCTGCAGAAAAAAAATAAGAGAATCAATATTACAACGATGTGATAATGGTTGAAGGTTGAATGCAAGAGCAGGTCCAACTATGTTTACAATGCATTTTTGCACCTTGTCTAAAAGAGAAAGGACATCATTAGAAAATCCGCCCCAAATATGGCAACTGCATTCAATACAAGTCCGGATTTGAGATTTATACAGATAGAGAATAGAATCCGAAGTAAGAAAGTGTAGACTTTGGTATAAAGATGCAACCTTGGCTGATTTTAATGTTGCAATTGATTTGATACATGATTTCCATCAAGGATCGGAAGTAAGAGTTAACTCTAGAAGATGAAGAGTAGATGACTTATCAAGAACATCACCGTTAATAAATATAGGAAGATCTAGTTTATTGCAATAATGATTACCTAAAAAAAATGAGTTTTATCTGTATTAAAATTGACCATCCACTGTAAGCCCCATGCCGTAGCAGAAGTGAGATCCTTTTCAAGCTCAAATGCCCCCTCCAAGCAATCAGAGAGTGTTGGTTTCTTATAATTACAAGAATAAATGGTAGTATCATCAGCAAACATTGCCACCTTCAATCTGATAATATCTGGAAAATCGTTAATATAAATAAAAAAAATTATAGGGCCAGGGATAGAACCTTAAGGAGCCCTGACTTACAGAATGAAAAGAAGAGCTACCCATTGAGGACAACTTTTATACTACGATTAGAAAAGAAGCGTTCAATAATCTTAAAGATTGTGCCAGTTACACCATAAGAAAAGAGCTTATGGAGAAGATCAGCATGCCAAACATTATCAAAAGCTTTTGAAACGTCAAGAGCGATGGCCTTTACCTCTCCCCCTTTATCTAATGCACGATAAAAACTATCTGTTATTACTATTAACGAATCAGCTGTAGAACAAGAAGGTCGAAGGTCGAAGGAAATCACTTTAGATACAGAAGCTAGAGTGATACGAATGTCAAACAATGGATCAAACTGCCTGTTGACAATATCAGGTAAAACGCAACTAGTGAAATCAAGAGATGATATTGATGAAAAGTTTTCAGCAAACAATTCAGGTTTGTCTTTAGGTGAAATGACAAAGTCTGAACCATACAAGAGTGGTGGAATTAAAAATTTGCCCTTATTATTAATATCATTAAAGATGCTCCAGAAGTCACGAGAGCCAAATTTTTGAGATAAGATACGAGGTTTCATGGCCAGAGATAAGTGGGATTTGGCGTTAGAAAAAACCTTTTTTCATTGGTTTTTAGCAGTAATAAACAGACGTCCGTTTTCTGGAGAATTGTTTTGCTGATAGATAGGGAAGTAACAGTTTTGATTGGCAATCGCGGCATCACAGTGTGAGAAAAACCATAGAGGAGAGTGAGACTTGACCTAGAATTGTCGAGAGGGAATAAAAGGTTCTATGTTAGCCTGATTCCACAAAGTTATGTAAGAAGCACATTTGTTGAAAGGAAGACGAAAGATTTATACCAAAAGGCCATCACGAAGAAAATCACGAAAAGATTACCAGACAGCTTTTAGGTAGTTTTTATTAGTACGATAATAGGGGGATTCAGGTAATGAAGAAGAATGAAATATTAGTTTTAGGGAGATTAAACTCTGATCAGAAGCACCTAAGGGTGAATGTAGATAAATTGAGCATTGACAGGAATTAGTAACTTTACATAAGTCGAATACAGAAGGTAAAGGGTTCGGGTTGTCTGGAAAGCGAGTTTGAAAGTCGACTATTTGAGCTAGTGATTGACAAAGGTTAAAGTTGTGGGCTTTAATTTCTGCAGAATTTTTCTGCTGTTGATGGAATCAACCTTTCTGAGAGCTACAATAGAGTTTGGGAAACCTGACTATCAGCCGGCCTCAGATCCATAAAACTTAGTTTTAGAACTGAACCCTTATTAGGAGATAATAGAATGAGTTGCCTACTCATAAAAACAGAGACAAAAGCAAAACCCATGCCTTGAATCATAATGATTCAGCATTCAACATCCTAAACTGGAAACAATGTATTAAAATTTTATCTGCGCCGGCCTCAAAGATGATGAAGGGGTGCGAGGCTGGTCAACAGATAGAATCTGTTTACCCTCTAAGTCTTTGCCTAGAAGGCCTTCCACAAGATAGGAGCCGGATGCATTTAACACCAGCCCAAGATAAGTATTTTTATCAAGTCACCATCTCTAGCCTTTACTCAACCAAGAGCCCCAAGGCAGGTGGTGTTTAAATTCGGAGTTGGTATCTCGTAGCATTTGCATAAAAAGGTGTATCGTACAAGGCAGCAGGACATTAGAGAGGGGCATATTTTTAAAAATGCTTTATCTTTTTTTTCACTAGCATTTCACTTTAACTTATTTAATAATTTATCAAAAATATTTATTCAATTTTATTTTTATACTTTTCATATCAGTGTATTGTGCGATAAAAAAAAGGAATTTTCCTAAATCTTTTTAATTTTATTTAAGTGCCTTAAGAAACCGTTGCGGTCTCATCACAGAGCACCGCGGATGTGCATTTAATTAAAAGTTCAGGCCTCCTTCTCGACGAGTGTCGCGAAACTTGCCGTGAGGTTGGGTTTGAACCAAGGATCCTTTTTTTCTAAGGGAAGTGCGCTATCACTTCTGCGATATATATATAAATATATATATATATATATATATATATATATATATATACATATATATATAAACATATATATATATATATATATATATATATATATATATATATATATATATATATATATATATATATATATATATATATATATATATATATATATATATATATATATATATATATATATATATATATATATATATATATATATATATATATTACCTAAAGCTGCTGCAATATTGGTGTATCCCTGAGTTTTCTCTCACAACTTGATTTTGATATTCTTAGATGTTTAAACTTTATTGAACTTGTAGAGTTTTTAGATAAACCATAGAGGGGGTCATCCATAAAGGATGTCGGTAAGTATAGGGGCGATGTAGTGCTGGAAAGTTTGAAACTAATTAACGATGGGGAGGGGGTTGTTGAAGCCAAAATGATGTCAATTTAAATAATTTTTTTAGTTTTAATGAGCAGATTTTAACGGTATTTACATCTACTAAATGGTATAGAAATGTTGTTTTGTTCGTCGGAAAATTAATATTAAATGCCGGGAATTTGATATTATATTTTATTGAATAATTTATAAAATAATATTATAAATAAATATAGCAAGTGTCCTAGAGACATTAAATAAATAATTACTGCTAACGTAAAATAAAAAGTACTATCGTTTTGTTAATATATTACCATTTGACTGCGATTCAAATTATGTTAAAAATATTAACTCTTTGTATAAAAAACTTGCAATCCTTATTCATCCTCCCTAGCGGATAATAAAATGTTGTTTAAAGTAAACTTAGAAAAGTAAACTCATAAATTGGTCATTTTTTGAAATTAAATTGTCGTTATTTCAAATACGAAACTCTAATTGCTCTCTAGTTGATTGTCAAACGTGATGCAATGCAGCACATAAATTCTATTAAAAATTCAAAACGCTAATTTCTGCCAAGCAGGTTGAAGAAACTCTTTTAAAAAGCTAGAGCTAACGATGAGCAAAACTGATATTCTGATTGTGATGTAAACAATACTAATAAAATAATATTAAAATATAGAAAAAACTGCATTACTTAACTTATTGATGGTCTCGTATGGAAATGCTCATCCCAATAAGAAAAAAGCCTTATATCCAGATAGAAGTCCATAGTAAATCGAGTTCATTGAAAGAAGAGAAACTGGTGCATAAGGACCTTAAATCAATAGTAATGTGTTTAATCAATTTATTTAATAAAAAGGCAATGAAGTTCAAGAACAATCATTTATCATTATGAGCCAATACTCCAAAACAGTCTGCTGCCACGTATACTCCACTTGAAGTTGATAAGAATTTCTCACAGTTTGTTGAGCCCACCAATAAGCAATCTATTATTGATAATCAACAAAGGAACTAACTTTGAGTTTGTTGACCACGAAAAATCAAAAAAATGCAAGAACAGTGACTCAAGATCGACTCAATTCTGAGATTGCAACTTCAAATTGTGAAGTTGCTGGACTGAAGATTAGAAAGAGAAGTGAATTCATTGCTGAAGCTGAAGAAGATGATTTTAAAAAGAAAAAGAAGAAACTAGCTCATCTCTGTAAGGACCTGGCCAACAAAAAGTATGATCAAGCTCAACAGAAGAAAACTAGAGAACTGAAAAAAGCTAGAATGGAGGAAATCTGTTTGGAGCATCCAGAAGTCAAAGAAAAACTTAAAATCACAAAGAAACATGGTTTACCGTCATTAGAAGTAGATCAACCTCTTCTTTTGAGTGTAATTATGGATATTGCTCTCCATGGTACGTCCGCTGATAAAAGATGTCGGTCAGAGGTTCTTCGGGTAATGGTAGCTTAGCCATGTTTGTTAATATTGTATTTGTTAGAATTTTATTCTTAATTAGTACTTGCCCTATTGTAAATATCCTTGAAATGTTAACAACTATTTTCAAGATTTGATTTGAATATAATTTACGAAACAAATCCCGTTTTCTGTAAAAAAGATAATTATATCTAAATATATTTCTTTATTATTTAGAGCATTAAAACTCTCGACGAATTGACATCCGAGATGAACAAAATTGAATTTACAATCAGCAAGAGCGCCCTCTATACTTGTCTACTTCCGAAAAGTTACGGAACATTAGAAGGCAAAAGGCACGTCAAAACAGTCTCAGTTAGATTAATCAGTCCTCAGAATGAATCTCATTTAAAACATGTTGACGGACTCTTTTGCAGTTCAACTATGGAAGAAGTTTGTTCCATTTTAGGGCCAGATGAAGTGTGTTTCATTAGCCAAGACAACAAGGCTAGAGTGCCAATTGGAATCACAGCAACTAAAAAACAGGCACAGTTGTTGATGCATTTGTCGTACCGAGTAACTTTTCCGTACCACGACTAGGTCGTGGCTGCTAATCACAAGCTTATACCATCCGTATACGCTGGAATTACGATCAAAATAAATGGTCTTGGAAAAACAGATGCTGTTACTTATTCTGGACCTGCCTACCTACATTGCTGTTCGATCAGGAAAACACGCATCCTCGACCGCCTTCGCGCATGGATTAGACTTTCAGCAGCCCTTGGATATCAAAGAATTTGACTCTATTACCAGAGATCCTCAAACTAATATGGTCATGTCTATCGTAGTGTTAGGCGTCAATGGAGAACCCGACGAAATTCCCAAATACCAAAAAGTAATCGAAATTGGGATTCACCATTTCTTGAAGAATAACCTTGATGCTCTTTTCATCATGACGAACGCTCCAGGCCGCAGTGCATTCAACAGAGCTGAGCGACGAATGCCACCTCTAAGTAAAGAATTATCTGGGGTGATTCTTTAAGGATTTCATCTTGATTCTCAAGGTAACTACATTTACAAAAGTTAATTTGTAAAAATATTAATAATATTTTTAATCTATAATAACCACCATATCTTTTTAAATCAGGCAGGACAATAGATGAAAATTTAGAAAAACAGAACATTGGTTTTGCTGGACAGGCTTTTGCTGATATTTGGTCTGATCTACAAATTGGCGGTAATCCAATCATTGCAGAGAAAATTGATCCAGACAGTTCAGAGCTAGAGTCAAGAAGCCTTTCATTACAATATCAACGTTGGATTGACGATCATCTTTGTACAAGTCAATATTTTACTCAAATTGTGAAATGTGAAAATCGTTCTTGTTGTCGGACTATTAGAAGCTCTTACTTTACTTTAATTAGAGCAAGATTTCACCTGTCCCTGTCAACCAAACGAGATACAGGCTCAAAGCAGTTGATGTCTCAGAAAGAGCAAAAGAATTGTTTCCATCATCCGTCTTTATGCTCATCGCATCAAACACTGAAAGTGTTTTTCCTCGTACAGTTAAAGGATTTCCAATTTTGCCGTATGATGCATTATGTCCATCGATTCAGTTTATTCTTGCTAACAAAATCTGTAAAAGTGCAATTTCTACTTTCCCTCTCAAGCTATGTTAAAAAAGCACGCATCTATCCATTCTTCTGCTATAACACTCCCTCTAATCAAAAGGGTCCAACCTGTTCGTATCGCTGCTAAGCGTCAGACAGAATTTTTGGCAGTCATCGCCTTGCAGAAGAGTTTGGAAACTCCTGAATGGTTAGATGAAAATGAAGTTAACGCAAGAAATTTAATTGTACCTCAAGAATACGATATCCTTTTAGAGCGCGGAGAGCATTAACTACCTATTGTTTCAATCGATGATCACTTCAACAACCCATGGGAAGATTATATTAACGATATATAATACTATTTGCTTAGTTGATTATTTATTGAGATATCGACTATTAGATAATATAATTTAATGAGATCTACTATTATATAAATGCATAACTTAGTCAGAAAAAAAATTAATGGTTTTCAAGCATTTTTATTGGATTTTAGGAGAGGAGCACACAAAAACTGACATCATATATAACGGGGGGTTGGCCAAAAATTGACAGTTTGACAAAAGGGGGAGGGGAGTTGAAAAATTTAGAAAAAACAATGATATTATTTATGTATGACATCTAAAATACTAGTAAAAACTTTCTGTTATATAGTCTCGGTGTTAAATGAGAGTAATTGGTTTTTTTTTAAAATTTGTTAACATAATTGTAAAGTATATTACTAGCAATATTTTATATATAAAGATTTATTATTTAGTTGGATAGTCTAGACAGCTGTAATTTTTATGTAATTCCATGTGACAAAACTTTTTTTCTTGTTCTGCTATTGTTATTTATACTTTTTTAAGTAAACATTTTATTGCCCATAAAATTTTCGGGAAATGTAAATGCACTTTAGGTAATTAAGAATATCATATGTATTTGAAAATATTTTATTTGACATACAAGCTCTTTTTAATTGTAACTCATTTGAAAAGAAAAACTTCAACTTCAAAAACATTGTTTTTGTAAAAAATACAGTTCATGTTGTAATAAATGTAATACATATAAATATTTTAAAGTAAAAAGAATTTTGTATGTATTATAGATCATATTATATATCATTTTGAAATAGAACTAAAGATTATTGAATATTGTTACTCCTTACTATTAGATTTTAGGAATTTAAATTTTTTTAACAAGTAGGGTTATTGATAAATTAAATTCATACAATTTAAAAAGTTTTTGTTATATAGTTGTATAGAAGTTATATAAGAGTTATTGGATGCATATAAAACTTTTTAACAAAATAGTAAAATATTATCATTCACAATATTTTACATAACAGATCTTTTTTATTTAATTGGATAAACGAGTTGAATGTCATTTTGATGAGTTTATGTTTGACGCAACTCTTTCTTTTCTTTTTGTTTTGGTGTTTTTTTAAGAACTGAAAGTGTTTAATTGATAGTTTCTAGGGTATTAACAACCAAATTATTGTAACCAAAGAATTTGTTTCCAATGAAAACAAATTCTTTGGATACAAGAATTTGCTTTCATCGGAATTACAAAGTTATCATAACGTGGATTACACTTGCGTCTTTTTATCAAAACTACCCTGTTGTAATAACGTTCGTTGCACTTTTCTTCAGAATTAAATCGTTAAAGTAACGTTGGTTACAGCAACGATATATTTCATCAGATTTACATTAAATTAATAACGTTGTTTTTCAATAAATTAATTATGTATAATAACGTTCAATATAATAATGGTCTTAACGTTATTTTTTATCAAAACTACAACATTGTATTGACGTTGGATACACTTAATAAATAATTTATTATTAATGAATAATTTATTATTTATTAGTAATTTATTATTGGAGTTGCGACCTTATATTAGATATACTAAAGTTACTTTTAGAAATTTTTTTTTTTTTTTGACGTAATTTTTTGACTAAAATATGACAAGGTATATACTTATTTAATTAAAAAGGGTTTGATTACATCAAAATCACAAAATTGGTTAACATTGCCTAACCTAACATTTTGATGTTGGAAAATCTTAAGTTGGAAAGTCTTACGTTAGGCATTCTTTCTATTTCAAATGTTAGCCTACCATTAAAACAACTAAATACAACAATAATTCAAGGTTGTTGCAACGTTGATGTGGCCATTAGGTAGTTATTTATTGCACTGTTCATGTTAAATAAATCTAAATCACACCTGCTTAGATATCTAAATTACTCCCGATTCCGTTTCTAAAGTATTTTTTCCATTAAATTCTCATATTGCTCAAGGCAACATTTCTGTCTAACAATATAGTCTTAAAATATTTTCTGCAAACTCTTCTTATTTGCCACTGAACTATTTCTTAAGTAGTTGACTGAACTTTGTTTTTGTGCTTGCTTGAAGTTTGCATCTACATATATATATATATATATATATATATATATATATATATATATATATATATATATATATATATATATATATATGTTTGATCAAAAAGCATTAGCTAAACAAAATAACAGAAAGATAACGTGTCTAAAGTGCGTGCAAAAATTTTAAAGTAAAAGTAGTAAAACAGATAATTGTTTTTATGATTCTTTTGGTGATGTGCAGTTTTATTTTTCCAGCGATATATGAAAAGTTTATTATTTAAAAAATATCTGTTTGACTTTAAATAATAGTTAATTATCTTTTCTAATTAGGCCTAAGAGTGCACCTTTTAGTTAACTGATTTTTTATTTGGTCAAAAGAGCTGTAATCTCTAGTTTCATTTTTCAAAACTGACTTTTGTTGTCTCGTTGTTTAGCAAAGTCTCATTTTTTTACTATATACTCATGCTCTATACTGTTTTGGAACTCTCTCTAAGCTTTATTTTTTTCCTGCTCCATACAACAATTGAAATTTCTGACCACCGTGTCCTTGCTCTTTCAAAGTATTCTTTGTTATCAATCCTTGACGAGTATTATTTTTTTATTTTCATTAATGACCTTTTTGACATTCCATATAAAGTGAAGGCTTTTATTTAAAATAAAAAAAGCTTGAGACATTAACTTCACGTAAATTTTACATCATATAATTCTCTTGTTCTCTAAAAAAGTTAATTGTTTTTCCTTAAAAAAACATTAACTTTTTTAAAGAACCGCAATGTTAAAAATTACCCCACAATAAATTGACTTTAATAGTTTTATTACATAAATATATATATAAATTTTTTTAAACAACTGCAATGTAGGATATTACTACAGAACAAATTTAATTGAAAAGCTTTTTGATGTTGATATATTATGGAATGTTGTTTTGGTATTAAGTAATAAAAATACGAATGACATTTTATTTTCCTTTGCATAGATATTTAATATAAAGTTTAATGCTTTTTTTTACTCGACATTTGTATGAAATGAATTATGATAAGTTAAACATTTTTTTATAAATATTTCTTAAATTTGTAGTTGTAGGTATGCAACTCATAGCAGTTTCTTAAAAGTTAGTTAGTTACAAACAAAAAATAAATTTGTTTCTTTACCACTGATATTATTGTGAAAGGAAAAATTATTTTAGGTGCTCAAGTAATATTTATTAAAAAACGTAGATCGTTGAGCTTCCAATTACCTTATAAAATAACTTTAACAGACACCGTAAAAATGTGAAATCTACACTCTTATATCATGTTTGCAATAAAACTAAAGTTTTCGTAAAAAAGGAAAAAGAATTTAAACTAATTTAAATAGTAAAAAGTGGCTGTGGAACCTTAACAGGGGTTGCAAGACAATTTTCCCGGGTTATTATTTTAAATTAAAGCAATACTCTTACTTTGATTACATTCATTAAACCGAAGCAACACACAGTACTTTGATTCAATACTACGACAGATGCAAGAGTCTATATGTTTTAATAATTTTAGACACTCAACAAAAAGTTTCAATGCAGGCCATTTGCAGCAAATGCATGTTAGCAATATATTCACATTTGGCTATAATGTTTACACCACTAAAACAACACTAAATAAGAACGAATGCTATACTTCATTTGTGTGTGAACGTTTCATGTGGCGCACATGTGGGAAGTATATGTTATACGTACTAATCCACCTCCGAAAATCCAAAAGTAAAAAATAAACTTTTTGATAAAATTTTAATAGTTCATTAAAATAAAGATTAGCAATACTGCACAAGAACTAAATCAAAACAGACCTATCAGTCTTTAGTTTACAGATCTATTAAAATTAAATTAAAAAGTTAATCTCCACACTTTAGAATGGTAAAAAGCTTACTTTAGCCTTTACAATGAGTTTGTCATAAGTTTCAATCCCTCATTTATCTTTAAGCTGCACAAGCTTTACTTAATTTTTCTTTTGTGAAGGTGTTCCCCAAGCAATGTTAGCGTATGTAAAATAATTATGTATAAACTAAAAGTAATAAAATTTTGGAATATTTTTGCTTTAAAAATAAACCAAGATTTTTAGACATTTTAGTGTTGATAGGTTTTATGTGGGTTGTTCATGAAACAATTTTATCTATAACCATTCCAAGAAATTTTATTTTTTGGGCTCTTGCAGTAATTTTAAAATAATTAATGTTACCTGGTACAAGATTTCTGTTTATTTAATATATTTCGTAAATCTTTTTTTTTGTGTTAAGTGAGCATTTAACAATAATAAATCCAAACTACAATCAGCTAATTACAAAATATTTTGTATTACTATAAATTTTTCAATTAGTATAACTGACACTATTTTATATGTAGCCTAATGTTACTTTTACTTAATATTCTACACAATTTTTCTTAATATCTCTTCTTCTTCTATATCATCTCCAGCCTATGATTTTCTTTTCAACGTCAAACGATTGAACTCCGAACTTTGTTTCATTTTCCTCTTCTCCATTTATATAATATCGAAATAATCAGACGCGTTTCCTTTCAAAAGTTTTCAATCAAAATCGACTTTTAGACGCTTCACGCTTCAATGCTTTGTTTAACTATCGATTGCTAATTTACAAATAACTGGTTGTTACCTTCGTAACATTACTTACGGCAAAGAAAAAAGTCCATCCTAGGGCTCAGATACACCATCAAAACAGTAGGAATGCTGAAAAGCTTTTTGAAGAAGTACTTGAAAATCAGCACAGTTTCGAACAAACAGCGTAACCACAAAATTAGAATACCAACGTTTCTTATAAGCAGCGAAACAGCAAACCTGCTAATAGCAGCAACATCAGGTAAAAAGAAAAATGACAAAACATAAAAATTCATCATTGCTTAACAGCATCACAAAATTCATCATTATAAACATCGTAAAGCATTGTTGCTAATCAGCATTACAAAGCTCATCATTATAAAATATCATCGTAAAAATTCATATAAGTTTATTAATCTCAAAACAGCTTCATCAAATTCATCATTGCAGACAGCATCATAAAGTTTATTATTGTAAAGCATAGACATCATCATATAAATTTGTTATTACTAATTTAAGTTTGTAATAATATTCATTAAAACACACCACTGGAAAACATCATTGTTCTACCTCGTTGCCAAACAGCATCATAAAATTTTACCATTGTAAAACTTAACAGATATTTTTCTGCCATGGTATTGTCCACCATTGTTCTCCTAAATCGTTTCAAACATTGGAGCGCATAATTTATATTTGGTTTTTAAAATTAGGTATACTAGTAGTGATAGGACTGCTGCCCACAGGATGGCTCCACTAATACCATCAATAAACTTCTGGAATAAAGAACCTTTGCCTTCTCCAGCATTTTTTACGGCTCCTCTTGCGACTGTTAATACTGCAAAGGAAGCGAAATCACAAATTGATCTCTTGCGGCTGTTAATACTAATAAGGAAGTGGAGTCATCAAATGATTGTACTGACTTTTTATTTAGGTTAAAAAAAACAGTTAATGAGTCTTTAATGACTTCTTCAATCGATTTTATAGTTTGACTGCTTCCACTTGCCGTTGTTTGTAGAGAAAATCCAAGAGCAGTATTAATACCAGTTATAATATAACCAAAATTAGTGTCACTAATGGTGTTAAGTGTCTGTTGTTGACAAATCCCTTTTGGTTGTACTCTTGTATAATCAATAACTTTGTCAATATATATGCCTGTCGTAAGTGTTAGTAGAAGGAACACACTTAATATAAGAATAGAAAACATGATTTTTCCTACAATGACGAATGGCTGTGGTAATTGATTTTTAGGTTGTATTTTATTTTTCGTTTCCCTGCATAAACCATTATTAATGCAGAGACTTTGTTTTTGTTTGTTTTTGTGTCATCAAATGTCTCTTGTTTCTGACATTATTTTCTGGTTGAACTACTTATTCTGGTGCACTTTTGGCAATCGTTTTTTGGAATCTTGTTGACAAATAGGACACACAAGAATGGATTGAGGATGTACAACTAATAGCTTTGGTGATTGATTGTTAACATTTATCTCAATATGGGTGTATGCAATACTGTTAAAGTAAGATCTCCGTGGTAAGGGGAAGTCAATTATCGTAGATAAATTACGGCTTTGTTTTTCAATACACGCTTCAATATTAAGCTTTTTACAACTAATTTGAGTCATAAACTTATTTTAAAATGTCTCTTTACTCACTGGGACGCTGGACTTATTGCCAAATTTAAACAGGTGTTGCCCACAGTTAAGTGCAATCTTAAATTGGTCTATAAAATTGTAATCCAGAATTAAAGGTGTTATATATTTACTAATCATACTTTGATGATTGAACGTATTGCTTCCTATATAAATATTGCATGAAAATTGTCCTATTATACTTAGTCGAGTCCCACTAGCTATTTTTAGAAGCTATAACTGGTTGTTTATTACGATTTCATAATGTATTCAGCTTAGCTTCCAATCGAGAGATAACTGAATCTGACACAATTGTATCTTGCAACTTAACAAACTCTAATACGGCTTGATAATTGATAGGTTGTCTTAATTTAAGGGCATCCTGTCCGTGGCGCCTTAATCCTATTTTACTTTGCCTCGCCATCGATAAGTAATTGCTGACTAAGTTAAGTGAGATCAGTATTTTGCGTGAAGCTAAACACTTTCATTTTTCGGTTTAATGCAATATTTGCATTGTCATAATGTTGCCGGAACTGCTCTTAAAGCTAGTGAAAATTATTCCGAGTAAGCGCGAGAAGTGTCTCGTAACAGATTAGAGCACCGCCTTTCAAGTAAAGTTGATACGCTAGTAGTTTCCCTTTATCTGTCCACTAATTGTGAAGCGCATAATGAAGAAAGCTGGCTAACCATTTAGTGATGTCTTCTACTTTCCGCTAAAACTTTCTATCTATTTGTTGACTGGGCTTTAACGCAAAATGTTCTAAAATTTCTTCAAGCTAAATATTGTTCTTCTCTTCAGGATTTGCTGGGAAAGACTGTTTTCTGTTTTAAACGTATTGTGTAGAATTGGGGGTGAAGTTGTTGAGAGAGATAAAATTATTGTCTGCACTAGCACAATGAGTTGGTTTATTATACGGACAAAATG
>NC_088926.1:33040000-33112500 GCF_038396675.1 Hydra vulgaris
GTTTCAGGAGTCACTGTGAAGTTATGATTTTCTTATTAGTTAAAAGAATATTTTGCTGCAAAAAACAAAACTATTTTTCTTCACATTAACGACAACATCAATAATATATTAATCAACTGCACTAGTGGTCTTGCGTTTTTGTCCTCTACCATCAAAACTACAAACGGTTTTATTCAAATTATGCTTTTTAACAATTATTATATATATAAAAATATATATATATATATATATATATATATAAATATATATATATATATATTTATATATATATATATATATATATATATATATATATATATATATATATATATAATTATAAATACATATAAGCATATACATATATGTATATTTATATAAATATTATATATATATGTATATATAAATATATAAATGTATATATATATTTATATAAATATATATATATATAAAAATATTATAAATATATGTGTATATATATATATATATATATATATATATATATATATACATTTATATATATATATATATATATATAAATATATATATATATATATATATACATTTATAATATATATATATATATATATATATATTTTTGTAGATTTAAAAGCAGTAAGCTTTTTTCTAAAGGTTCTTTCTATTTTTGGAATAAATCCACGATCACTACATTTGTTTTATGTTTATATAATGTACTTTAATAATTTGTTATTTGAAAAAAATATATCAATGTTAAATTACACCAGGTTGTCGAAATAGTTATAGTTTAATGATAATGTTGTAGACTGTTAGAGCAGATTATAGATCTTTGATTTATTTAATCTATTTAATAACCTACTATCAAAGAGAAAATTTACTATCAGTTGTTTGTTTGTTTTTCTGTTTAGTTGACAACAATGAAGAGAGAGGTAGTATATTTAAAATATTTTTATTTTTTTATAAAGTAACTAAAATGTTTTTTAAAATATTGTTGTTAAACTAAAAAGTAAAAACATAAGTTTTTATATTTTTATACAATAAGCCCAAGAACTTATAGTTCTTGGGCTTAACTAAGGTAATACTTAAAATTATATTGTCAATAATAGAGAAGAAATTTAAAATTCTCAGTAAGACAGCTTCTTATTATTTTACCAAAAGTTAGTTTAATTAAAATTTATTTTCTTTAGTTGATCAAGAGAGAGCTAATAAAAGGTATAAGTTGCATTAGCTTAGTGAATTTATTTTTAAAAAGTTAGGTAGATATTTTAACGTCTATACATTTAAGTGCTTTTATTGTTTAGACACAGAATTGAAAAAAGCCAAAATAAGTCAGTGTTTTTGCTATTAAAATAATTGTTAATAGGAATTCGTTTATTTGTACTGTAACTGTAATTTCAAAACTTCAAGTACTAAAGCTTTATTTTCTTTTTTCTTTTAGGAGAGTCGGAAAAACTAAGTATAAATCTATGTGATTACTATAGTTAAATAAAGCATTTATATCTGTACACTCAGTAGTCCAAGTCAGTTGTCACATTTTAGAAATTGTCCAGGAGAGAGTAAATAGTAAAATAATTAGTCTTTATTTGGCTTTTTTATTCTTGATGGTTAAATTTATGTTTTAATTAATTTGTCTTATTTAATTTGTCTTGAGGCACATGAAATATAATTTTGACAAAAATAAAAAGTTAAATAAAAAAGTGAAAAGTCATTTCTGAACTACAGACGTTTTTCCTTTAAACATTGTGGAGACACCAGACCCTTTATTTGACGAAACTTTGTTTCAAATTGTTGCAGGAAACAGTCTTTATACCTATGTAGATACTGAAAAAATTAAAGGTCTCATACATAACTCATTTTCAAGTCTACAACCTGACTTTTATTCTTATAGATATATATCAAAATTCAAAGTTTTTTTTTAGTTTTGATTTAGTTTATAGTTAATTTTAGTTTAGTTTATTTAGTTTTAGCTTCAGTTATCTTTTATCTTACTTTAGACAACTTCATGGAAGAAATGAGGGGAATAGGTGCAAAAATTATAGTTAAATATTTATTTATACGTAAATATAATTCTATCAATTATTCTGAAGTATATTTTTTGTCTGGTAGAAGCATAACTGGTAGGGCTGTGTTTTAAATTTTATTTATTTTTTACGGAGAAATATGTGCAATAGGTGAAAGAATTATTTATTATAAATATGACATTTTTAAACTATTTGCATTTTACTCATATTTTTATTAGAATTAAATTTCTCATAAATTAACTTTTTTTAATTTACTTTTTTTTAATTTATTTTTAGCATCCTCTTCATCCTGTGAAAATGGTGAGGTTATGCTTTATATTTTGATTTAAAAAATTGCAAATGTTTTTAAATTTTATTATATCCTTCTATTTGTAATTTAAGAGTCGTTAACATTTGAGGAATATGAAAGATATCGCTCCCAACACCAGTACCTTCTTTCAAGCGGCGAAATGGCGCATGGATGAGCCATCTTTCAAATGGAGGGCTCATCCATACCGGGGTGTTGGGAGACACCGAAGAAAAAGCAGCAACCAAAAGGTTGTAAAATGTCTTCTATCAGTGAAGATATTTATAACTTTTTTGTTGCCGTTTTTTCTTTGGTGACTTTTTTTTAATTTTGTAATTTTTTTTTAAATTGTAATTTTTTATTTTTTAATTATATGATTGTTTGTATTTGGTTTGTTTTTGTCTTTTTTAATCGAAATTTTATTTGTTTTTCACCAATTAAACTTAAATATAGTTAAATTGATTCACTACCCAATCATCATAATGGGATGCTACATTCTATTTGTTAAAAATAATTAATTGGTAGTTTAATTTATTGAAAACACTGCTTTTAAAATTTACTATAAGCCAAGACTATTTAGCTATATAAATGCAATTTATTTATATCTATTTGATTTTTTATCTTTAATGTTTTTAGTTTGGCTCCTTGAAGCATTTTTTTTCCTTTAATTAAAATATTTTAAATCTATTGTAATGTCTTTTAAATATAACTAAAGTTTTGTACCAAAAGCCAACGTCATAAAACAACACCGACAAGTTGCATCATGACAGCAGTTTAAGTATGATAACAGACAATTAAAAGCAGGTAAATTGTTTTCCAGTTTGTTTGTTTTGTTTTTCTTTTACTGTCTACTTATCTGTTACAATTTTTATTTTAGGTTTGTCATGTGACGCATTAATGCAATATAAAAGATCAAAGTTTACATATTTTTTACAATTTGTAGGACACATTAGGGTAGAGTGATTTTGAAAATTTTTTGAAATTTGATTTGCCTGAGCAGCAAATCAATATCTTTTGCTGAAAAAGAACCTTACTCTTTTTTTTTATAGTTTAGATAAGTTCTTGAGGTGTTCCCCTTTGGATTCTAAATTTTTGATGGGTACTAATATTGTTTAAATTTTTTTTTTCTAAACTATATTAACTTGATACTTAAAAGAAACAAAATAATATACTGATTTTGAAAAATAATATTTGTTTTTATTAAAAAATTAAAATTAAAAAAGTAGAGTTGTTTTTTTCATCAAAATCCCGTCCCCACAAAATGCTAATTTTTAGGTACACTTTTTGAAGTATTTTTTTTCACTAAAAAATTTTTCTAATAAAATTATTATTTATGAAAGCAAGCATTTTTTTCTGCTTTTTTTTGAGTCCAAGGTTGATATGGTTTAGAAAAAAAAATTTCTTAAAATATTAGGACCTGTCAAAAATAATTTAAATTCCAAAGAGGACCCTCTAGATCTCATTAAAATCAAAAAATATTTTTTTACTTTTATCTTATAATTAATAGACGTTTATTCGTGTCTCAGTAATATTGGTTTTTAAACTCTTTTTTTTGCTATGAAAATCGCTCCACCCTAGTACACATGTTTGATTGTAAATCGACTTTTTTTTTGTTTGAAACGTATTTGTACTGTCAGTTTTCCGCAAACTAAGATATACCAAAGTTAGTTTGCAATGTCTTCCTGCATATTTTTTTTGTTTTTTTCTTTATCACTAAATGATACCATTAATTTTTATTTATTTGTTTTAAATTTAACACTGAAGGTAGTTTATGATATGCACAACTTGTTAATAAAAAAATCTCTATGTTTTTAAGAAGTGACATTCCCTGTTTACTTTTTGCACTCTCATAATTATAAATACTAGCAGAAAGCAACCCGTAATACGGGTTACGGTGGGTCTGTTAATTTATAGTGGCTGTTTTCCACACTTTAAAGTTGCGATACCTTAAGTAATACCCTGTAAGAAAAACTCCTTCAAACTAAAAAATTAAACTATCTGTAAAATTAAAATGAATTAATTTACCAATTATTTAACGTTATTTAAGTAACTTACAACTGACATAGGTCATATCAGTGTATGGCCGAACCATATTCCTATACATTACTAAGTTCAATACAATACGTTTTTAGTTACTGACACAAAAAAATAACACTTCATTATGCCTTATTTTGACGAAAGATTAAAGCTAAATTCTTGTTATATTTTTTATAACATGAACTTTAATTAATAAGATTAATATGAAGTGAAGTAATTTATTTACGAGTTATTAATTTTTTGGTAACCCCTTGATACATGTTTCTTTACAAAAGGAAATTGTCTTTAAAACGATAAATGCACACAACTAAATAAATTTATTATAAATAACTAAGCAATTGAGTACAAATATGTTTTAAACAAAAAAAAGTCGATTTACAATCAAACATGTGTATTAGGATGGAGCGATTTTCGTAGCAAAAAAAAAAAGAGTTTAAAAACCAATATTACTGTGACGCGAATCAATGTCTAATTAAATATAAGATAGAAGTAAAAAAATATTTTTTGATTTTGATGAGATCTTAAGGGTCCTCTATGAAATTTAAATTCTTGACAGGTCCTAATACTTTTGAAATGTTTTTTTCTAAACCATATCAACCTTGGACTCAAAAAAAGCAGAAAAAAATGCTTGTTTCATAAATAATAATTTTATAAGAAAAATTTTTTATATATATATATATATATATATATATATATATAAATATATATATATATATATATATACATATATATTTATATATATATATATGTATATATATATATATATATGTATATATATATATATATAAATATATGTATATATAAATATATATATATATATATATATATAAATATATATATATATATATATATATATATATATATATATATATATATATATATATATATATATATATATATATATATATATATATATATATATATATATATATATATATATATATATATATATATATATATATATATATATATATATGAAGGATGCAAGGTAAGAACAGGAAAGGTCAGTTTTCCGCAAACTAAGATATACCAAAGTTAGTTTGCAATGTCTTCCTGCATATTTTTTTTGTTTTTTTCCTTATCACTAAATGAGACCATTAATTTTTATTTATTTGTTTCAAATTTAACACTGAAGGTAGTTTATGATATGCACAACTTGTTAATAAAAAAATCTCTATGTTTTTAAGAAGTGACATTCCCTGTTTACTTTTTGCACTCTCATAATTATAAATACTAGCAGAAAGCAACCCGTAATACGGGTTACGGTGGGTCTGTTAATTTATAGTGGCTGTTTTCCACACTTTAAAGTTGCGATACCTTAAGTAATACCCTGTAAGAAAAACTCCTTCAAACTAAAAAATTAAACTATCTGTAAAATTAAAATGAATTAATTTACCAATTATTTAACGTTATTTAAGTAACTTACAACTGACATAGGTCATATCAGTGTATGGCCGAACCATATTCCTATACATTACTAAGTTCAATACAATACGTTTTTAGTTACTGACACAAAAAAATAACACTTCATTATGCCTTATTTTGACGAAAGATTAAAGCTAAATTCTTGTTATATTTTTTATAACATGAACTTTAATTAATAAGATTAATATGAAGTGAAGTAATTTATTTACGAGTTATTAATTTTTTGGTAACCCCTTGATACATGTTTCTTTACAAAAGGAAATTGTCTTTAAAACGATAAATGCACACAACTAAATAAATTTATTATAAATAACTAAGCAATTGAGTACAAATATGTTTTAAACAAAAAAAAGTCGATTTACAATCAAACATGTGTATTAGGATGGAGCGATTTTCGTAGCAAAAAAAAAAAGAGTTTAAAAACCAATATTACTGTGACGCGAATCAATGTCTAATTAAATATAAGATAGAAGTAAAAAAATATTTTTTGATTTTGATGAGATCTTAAGGGTCCTCTATGAAATTTAAATTCTTGACAGGTCCTAATACTTTTGAAATGTTTTTTTCTAAACCATATCAACCTTGGACTCAAAAAAAGCAGAAAAAAATTCTTTTTTCATAAATAATAATTTTATAATAAAAATTTTTTTATTAAAATAAAATACTTGCAAAAATATTCCTTAAAACCCCTGTTTTGTTGAGGACGGGGGTTTTTGATGAAAAAAACAACTCTACTTTTTAAATTTTAATTTTTTAATAAAAACAAACATTATTTCCAAAATCAGTATACTATTTTGCTTCTTTTAAGTATCAAGTTAATAAAGTTTAGAAAAAGAAAAATTAAACAATATTAAAGATAATCCAAAGAGGAACCTCAAGAACTTATCTAAACTATAAAAAAAAAGAGTAAGGTTCTTTTTTCACCAAAAGATATCGATTTTCAAAATCGCTCTACCCTATATGCAATATAGAAGATCAAAGTTTACTTATTTTTTACAATTTGTAATACCTATGTATTACAAATTGTAAAAAATATGTAAACTTTGATCTTTTATATTGCATTAATGCGTCACATGATAAATCTAAAATAAAAATTCTAACAGATAAGCAGACAAAAGAAAAACAAAACAAACAAACAGGAAAACAATTTACCTGCTTTTCTGTAGCCTGTTGTCATACTTAAACTGCTGTCATGATGCAACTTGTGGGTGTTGTTTTATGACGTTACTTCACGTTGGCTTTTAGGTATCTTTAGTTATATTTAAAAGACATTACAATAGACTTAAAATATTTTAATTAAAAAGAAGAAAAAAATGCTTCAAGGAGCCAAACTAAAAACATTAAAGATAAAAAATTAAATAGATCTAAATAAATTGCATTTATATAGCTAAATAGTCTAGGCTTATAGTAAATTTTAAAAGCAGTGTTTTCAATAAATCAAACTACCAATTAATTATTTTTAACAAATAGAATGTAGCATCCTATTATGACGATTGGGTAGTGAATCAATTTAACTATATTTAAGTTCAATTGGTGAAAAACAAATAAAATTTCAATTAAAAAAGACAAAAACAAACCAAATACAAACGATAGTATATTATAAAAAACAAAAAATTACAAATTAAAAAAAAATTACAAAATTAAAAAAAAATAAAAAAAGTCACCGAAGAAAAAACGGCAACAAAAAAGTTATAAATATACTCACTGATAGAAGACATTTACAACCTTTTGGTTGCTGTTTATTCTTCGGTGTCTCCCAACACCCCGGTATGGATGAGCCCTTCCTTTGAAAGATGGCTCATCCATACCGCCATTACTTTGCCACTTATTGAAGGACCTCTCCGAGAGAGGCCCTGGGTGTTGGGAGCGATATCTTTTGTATTCCTCAAATGTTAACGACTCTAAAATTAAAAATAGAAGGATATAATAAAATTTAAAAATATTTACAATTTTTTTTTAATCAAAATATAAAGCATAATCTCACCATTTTCACAAGATGAAGAGGATGCTAAAAATAAATTTAAAAAAAGTAAATTAAAAAAAATTAAACTTGTGAGAAATTCAATTTTAATAAAAATATGAGTAAAATGCAAGCAGTTTAAAAATGTCATATTTATATTAAATAATTCTTTCACCTATTGCACATATTTCTCTATAAAAAATATATAAAATTTAAAACACAGCCCTACCAGTTATGCTTCTAACAGACACTAAAGACAAAAAATATACCTCAGAATAATTGATAGAATTATATTTACATATAAGCAAATATTTAACTATAATTTTTTTTACCTATTCCCCTAATTTCTTTCATGAAGTTGTCTAATGTAAGATAAAATATAACTGAAGCTAAAACTAATTAAAACTAAACTAAAATTAACTATTAACTAAACCAAAACTAAAAAAAACTTTAAATTTTAATATCTGTACCTAAGAAGACAAAGGTCGGTTATCCAGTTTTGTGTGAAAATGAGTTATGTATGAGACCTTTTTTTTTTTTTCAGTATCTACATAGGTATAAAGACTGTTTTCCTGCAACAATGTGAAACAAAGTTTGGTCAATATAAAGGGTCTGGTGTCCCCACATTGTTCAAAAAAAAAACGTCTGTAGTTCAGAAATGACTTTTCACTTTTTTTTATTTAACTTTTTATTTTTGTCAAAATTATATTTCATGTGCCTCAAGACAAATTAAATAAGACAAATTAAATAAAACATAAATTTAACCATGAAGAATAAAAAACCCAATAAAGACTAATTATTTTACAATTTACTCTCTCCTGGACAATTTCTAAAATGTGACAACTGACTTGGACTACTGAGTGTACAGATATAAATGCTTTATTTAACTATACTAATCACATAATTTATACTTAGTTTTTTTTCCAATTCTCCTAAAAGAAAAAAGAAAATAAAGTTTTAGTACTTGAAGTTTTAAAATTCCAGTTACAGTACAAATAAACAAATTCCAATAATAATTATTTTAATAGTAAAAACACTGACTTATTTCAGTCTTCAATTCTGTGTGTAACCAATAAAAGCTCTTAAATGTATAGACGTTAAAATATCTACTTAACTTTTTAGAAATAAATTCACTAAACTAATGTAACTAATACCTTTATCAGCTCTCTCTTGATCAACTAAAGAAAATCAATTTTAAATAAACTAACTTGAGGTAAAATAATAAGAAGCTGTCTTACTGAGAATTTTAAATTTCTTCTCTATTATTGACAATATAATTTTAAGTATTACCTTAGTTAACCCCAAGAACTATAAGTTCTTGGGCTTATTGTATGAAAATATAAAAACCTACTGTTTTACTTTTAAGTCAACAACAATATTTTAAAAAACATTTTAGTTACTTTATAAAAAAATAAAAATCCTTTTAAATATACTACCTCTCTCTTCATTGTTGTCAACTAAAAAGAAGAACAAACAAACAACTGATAGTAAATTTTCCCTTTGGTAGTAGGTTATTAAATAGATTAAATAGATCAAAGATCTTTAATTTGCTCTAACAGTCTACAACATTATCATTAAACTATAACTATTTTCGACAACCTGGTGTAATTTAACATTAATATTTTTTTTTTTCAAATGACAAAAGCTATTAAAGTACATTATGTAAACATATAACAAATGTAGTGATAGTGGATTTAATCCAAAAATAGAAAGAACCTTTAGAAAAAAGCTTACTGCTTTTAAATCGACAAAAATTTCCAACTTACATTTTTTTATCTACATTTATCTATAATAAAATATGAATTAATGAGTTACTATTATTTAAAGTTGATCCAGAAACAACTAAAATAAATTATCACATAAAAAGTTTATTTATATAATCTTGACGATAATGCTGAAATAAACAATATTTATTGCTTGAAAAGTTAAGTAACAAATAAAATTCAAGTATATTAAAACAAATGTACGAAGTTACCTGTTGTGGCTGGTGCAACTGAAGTTATAACTAAATTAAAAAATATTAAATAAAAAAGCTGTTTTATCTATCTTATCTATTTTATCCTGATGATTATGTTTAAATAAACAATATTTATTGATTCTTTTTAAAATAAATTAAAAAACATTACTATTTGCTGTAAAATAAAATAAAAGACATTACTACCACTTGCACCAACTGATGATGCTACCACACCTAAATGACAAAATTTATTAAAATATTCAAAACATATTCAATGCTTTAAAAGAATATTCAAAAGAAGTTTTTAAATCTACAAAATCTAAGTCCTTACTGAGTTCTACCTGTCTATCTAAAAATAAAAATTGAGATAAAATTATATACAATAAAATTGCTAATGCTACATTTGTACTCAAATAAAATCTAAATGATAAAACTTACTTAAGTCGCTGTCAGCTAGCCTGTTTAAAGAAAAATTTGTATTCTCATTAATCCTAATCTATAATCTATATATAAACTTACTAATATAAACGATAAATAAACTTGAACTAATATAAACTATAAATAAACTACTATATACTATATAAACTAATATAAACTATAAATAAGCTAATATAACTATGTTACTAATATAAACTATAAATAAACTACTATACACTATATACTTACTAAAAAGGCCTTCAGCTCCTTCTAACTGCTCTAAAAAAATTAAATAATACTTGCTTAAAATGATCTAAAAAGACTGAAGACAAAACTAAAACACTTTACTAAAAAAGAAACATTGTACTACAAAAAAATTTTTTTACCGGTCATTTTAGTTTTAACTCCTTCTAAAAAAAAAAACAGAAAAATAAAAACAACGAACAACAAACAAGTTTTAGTTTTTAAACAATATACAACATCAGTTCCACTTGAAACTAAAAATTTATCAGCTTTAATCGGCTGGAAGACCTTGCTTGAAAGACCGCGTGGAGTAAAGAAACGCTTTTAGAAAAGCCTAGAATGTTCTTTATTAAAAAATAAAGTGAAACGGCACTAACCGTATTGAATTACAGTATTCATATTTAGAAGATTAGATAAATTACAGCAGTCATGTTTAGATTGTACTAAAAAAAACAATTTTACCAGACATTTTATTTCTAACTTCTTCTAAAAAATGAAAACAGGCTATAAAAATTAGAATAATAAAAACAACCAACAACAAACAAACGATTAATTAAATTTTTGTTTTAAAAAATGAACAACATCAACTCATCTTGAGAATTAAAGTACATCATTTCAAATTTGCAAGCTGACTTAACTTGAAAGACCGCATGGAAAATGTAACCGCGCATAAAAAAGTCTTGAAACTTCTTGAAAATAAGAAATAGTGTATTTTACAGAATACAGAACCGTAAATAACAATACGAACAATAGGCGAAACATTAGGCGTAACTATGCGCACTATTCATTACCGTATTAACATATATATATATATATATATATATATATATATATATATATATATATATATATATATATATATATATATATATATATATATATATATATATATATATCCCAGAGAGCAAGCTAATATTGCCCTAATGTAAATGTATTAATTGGCAAATTTATTTTGTAAGGCCAACATTTAGTTTGTGTTCGGCATTATATTTAATTCCACAAATCGTTTTTCTCAAATATTGTACTATGTTGGGCCAAGGCTTGGCCGATATAGTATTGGCTCAATATTTTGCTGGAAAAATCAGTTTTTACACTAATGCCACAGCTCTGCGGAGCCAATATTTAGCCAATATCGTAGCGGATTATTTTTTGGTTTTCATAACTAAATAATAAGAATTGCAAAAACTGATGTTGTGTTATGTTCACTGTATAAACACAAGCACACATACGCACATTTATATATATATATATATATATATATATATATATATATATATATATATATATATATATATATATATATATATATATATATATATATATATATATATATATATATATATATATATATATATTTATATGCATATATATATATATACATGTATATATGTATATATATATATATTTGTATCTTTTTCAAAAAAGAATTCAGAATTTTTTTGCCAAACTTTTCCAACGAGACAATGTTTTCTCTGATCAGAATGATTTGTTATACTTTTTCTGGGTGTAAGTTGTGTCTGGATGCTCGGACGACATTTCCACCTGTGCTAAAAACTCTCTCTTATTTAGTTGAACTTGCTGGAATAGCTAAAATTTGTCTAGCTAATGAAGAGAGTTCTGGCAATGTATTTAAATGCAATTTCCACCAATCAAGAATCGGATAGTCTTTTTTGGCATCAGAGAGATAATCATAATGGCACATTTTGCTCAAAATAGGATTCAGTTCAGATGTTGGCTTTTGTAATTCAAGTTTGACGTTTAACTTGCGCTTCACTTTTGAATTAGGGTACAAATCTGCTGATAGGACTCTGGTAACAGGTTGGCACTCAACATTATCCTTAACCTGTGAGGCTAACCATTCTTTTGTTGTTTAAAATTTTTCGAAGATGTTCAAGTGAAGTCCTTTTAAAGCAGGATTTATTTAGTTTGCTGCAGCACTCAATCAGTTTCCAGTGTGACAAAGAGGAAATTATTTCTCAATGCAGTTTTTCAAGTTTTTTGCATACAAGACACCGTAGCCATTTTTTCCATCCGTCTCAATAAATTGATTAATTTTTGTCATGGATTAAATAAAGAGAATCGGCAACAGTGTTAATTGTTGGATTAGACTCAGCCGACCACGTTTCTGTAGCTTCTTTAAGTGGTGCTGAAACTTCTACTGCTCCCTTGATTGATTTCCACTTTGATGCACTGATGGTCTTTGAAGAAAAAATATCTTCATTTGCACATAAGCTGATAATTACACTCTTTAGATGAAGGATACAAGCCATGCAATCCAGTTCACTGTTCCATCTTGTGTCAACAGATTGTAGTAACTGTCTAAAATTGATTCCTTGAGCGTCTGATTCTGATTCAAGCAACTCAGCTGCAACTGTTGACTGGTGAGTTAAAGTAGCCAAATCTTTGCATGTTTGCAACGCATCATCCATTCCATCAGTCATTCCAAATGAGTCTGGAACTGCACATTGCAAAATATGATTGTTGCACAAGTATTGGTCAAGGCGCATTGACAATTTGACTGCAAGTTTCATGTTTTTATGTCGTTTACGCAGTACTTTGGCAAATCAGCAGAGAAACTTAGTTCTTCTAAGAAAGAATCCAGCTTTCCTTCTATTAAGATACCTGTGTGTCTGCCTGGGAACTGTTGGAAATGGGGTGTCCAGTGATGTAGTCTCCAATTTTCGTCAATAGCATAAAAACTCCAAGAGATGTAGCTGCCCTGAGCTCTAGAAGTCTAAAGGTCAGAAGAAAATGCAGCACTTTTTAGATTTGGCTCTCTCTTATTATCTCCGTTATTATGCTCTTCATTCCAGCTTGAACTTCTCTTGACTGAATTGAAAGTTTTCTTGAATATTTTGTTCTGTGATGAAGGCTTAGTTTAGCGTTTGCAATGTCAAACAATTTCTTGAAACCTCTTCCTTCGACTGCTGAAAAGGATGCCAGATCAGTTCAAAAGTAATCCAGCATTGCAGATTAAAACTGTTTTTGAAAGGAATTGTCTTTGTCATATTTGGACTTTGTTTCAAGCATTTCGACCATGGTTCGTTGTTTTTTCTTAGCAGGAGGAAGAAGAGAGTTGTCAGTTTTTTCAGAATACTCAACGTATTCTTGGCTGTGTTTTTTTTCGAGGTGACGATGAAGTCCGCTTGTGTTTCCATCTTTTTTTTGCAAAGACTTTTTGCACGCCTTACATTCAGCACCGTCACTTGGTTTTTGAAAATATCTCCTGATTTTGTTTATTTTTGGTGACATTTTTGATCGTTGAAATGAGGCAAGAACATTTCTTTTCAATATGAACAATATGTGTCAAGTTGAATTCAACTGGTAAACTAATGAAATTAAGTCGAAAGTGCACCGATTTATACAAAAAGTTTTTGTATTTAAAATCTAATTAAAAATATTTAAAATCTAATTAATATTTTTTAAATCGATTTTAAAACAAAATTTAATTAAAAAATCTAATTAAAAATCTAATTAAAATCACGGAGTCAAAATATTAATTAATTAAAAAAACAAATTATTAAGCATTTTATAAATTAAAATAATTTTTAATTTCGAAAATAATATAACTTTTAAGTCTCGTTCTACTTCTCGCGAGTATTTTCTATTTCTCGTTTCTTCACGAGAAGTCCAATGTCTTACAAGAAACGAGAAAGAGACGAGATCTCGCTCATGGTTACATTCAATTAAATTATTCTGCCAAAATCTCATCATGAATGCTAAAAAACTGTTTGTTTTTTGTGCATGAAGAAATGCTATTGAATTCAGCCACCTATGAGGGTAAATCAAATTTTGGTTTTCTTTTTATGAAATCAACTTTGAAGATGCAATGAAGAAGTTGACTTTGAGATGAAGATGAATTTGAAGATAGAGGTAAAGTCTTTAAAAAAGGAAATAGGTTTTTTACCAAAGCTATTACTATTTGAGCTCATTTATGTAAGACCACTGACACGAGGATAAATGTGCGACTGTTTTATCTGCCATGTAGGAAATCTGAAGCCATACTAAGGAAATTCACAGCCGACTTAGTAAAAAAAAGACTGAGCACAGATATTCTAAATGCCTTTCTTATTCGGAAAAGGCCTTACTTAACTTTGTACGGAGAAAATTTTTAGGGAAAACACAAGATTTTTGACCGTAAAAAATAGGAAAGTTACAGAACAAATAGCATAATCTGACATATGTGTTAAAGATGCTTTACCTCACGAAACGATTTGCCTTACACAAGCTAAAAGTAGACAACCTTTTTTAATAACTCCATTTAAAAAAGTGTGTAAACTTTTTGTGAGATCTGTTTCAATTTAGGTTTGCCAATGTTAATCATATCTTTAAAAAGATAACTTATAATTGTTGCAAAATTAGTTAAACAAGAATTAAAAAACAATTCCTTATTTTTGTTTCTCAGGGCCTTCCAGTGTTAAACGATTGTTTGATTTAAAGCCAATTGTGACTGCATAGGATCTTGTTTAAGTTCGAATTAATACTTGATTGTCAAACTTTGAGAAGAAAAAGCTTGCCTTAACCTTGAACCAAGTATCAGTTGTCAAAATTACTGAACTAAGCATTAATTCTAGGCTTCGTGCATTTGTAAAGTTTTCTAGTTGATTTCTTCATTCAAATAAACATTCTCACTGAGAAAAGTGAAGGATCACAAAAAGTAAAAAAATATTGGTTCATTGTAAAAATTTACAAGATCTGCTTTATTAAGGTCTTGTTTCAAGAAAAGTGTTTAGTAGTAGCACTCCTTCGATCAAAGTCAGAATAAATGGTTGAGAAGGATTTCTGAACGTTTTATGGAAGCTATTTAGGAAAATTATTGTCAAGGTCTTCCACCAAACAAAAACTTGACAATGAATACATCCAGAGACGGCGGTTGCAATCGTCAGCTAATTATTGCTGTAGCAAAATTTTGTTCATTTAAGTTCCAATAATTTTGTCATGTCTTATCATTTGAAACTCTTCAAAATTCTCTGTGGATTCCAGTCTCATTTATCTCTGCACTTAGTGTGGTACATCCTCAAGTAACCTGAGTAAATCAGGGAAGTGTTCTGTTTTGAAATTTTGGGTCTCTTAAATCATCCCATCAAACTTTTTGAAGCTTTTGAAATGACTCAAATCCAGCAAAAAAATTAGCAAATGATTTTTGTCCCCTAATACTAGCTTTAAGTGAAAAGCACCTGGTTTTGGATCTCATTCTACCAATGAAATTGCATTTATTGCTTGGAGTTGTCCATTAGTCTTTTAAGATCTTAAAAGCAATATGACCGCACACAGATGAGGCTTTACACAAAAAACCGCAATCTTAACGTAGAGGTAAGTTTGGTTAAAATGTTTGCCACAAACTTCTGAAAAACATTGATAGTTTGCAAAATTTTGCAGAGATAAAATCAATAGCTTACATTAGTCCTATCATCGAAACTTATTGGAAATTTGATTCTGTCGCGAAAGCTTAATTTGGATCAACTCTTTCTGACTACTTTTCAACAAAAATTAACATGTTTAAAGATTTTAGTAATGCAGCCTGGAAATGTCAAACCAAACGGTAATTCTGTATAGATTTTTGTTAGAGGCTACATTAATATGAAAAAAAAATCATTGGGAGTCTACAGTAATCAAACAACAGAGGTTATGCACCATCATTTCCAACAAATGGCAAAAAAGCAAAAGACCCACTAAACATCCTAAATATGGTAATCAACTGCAAATGTGTGGGGCCAACTTGAATGGCAAAACTGTATAATATTAGTAGCTCAACAGAAGGCTACATATATATATATATATATATATATATATATATATATATATATATATATATATATATATATAAATTAAATCGAAATTTATTTATAAGTTTCAATTGCAATTTCTTCTGAGATTGCAAAACTGCGTCTAGCAGTAAAGTCTAGTTGTAAAAATAAATTAAATTTTTAAGTTGTCAAGACACTGAGCAATTTGCATGTTGCAAATTTTTTTAGACTACGATAAGAAGTGAGCAGCCGTGGCATAGTGGTCGGAGTACTGACTCAGAACCTAGAGGTCCAAAGTTTGACGCCGGCTCTAGCCCAATAAGCGACATTGGTAAGGAAGACGGCGTGAACTTCTAGTTAAATGCTCTCCCGCAGTGCTCCGAGATAAAACAGTAAGGACATCTGGGAGCACCTAAATAACCAAAAAAAAAAAAAAAAAAAAGTTAACAAAAAGCAAGGGGTCACCAAATGAATTATCACCGTTAAAGAACTAGTTTTTGTTTTAAACAATACATCTTTTTATTGAAATTAATTGCCTGTCGATGATATAAATTCTAGTTCTGTGAACTCTTTAAAATCTAAACTTGACAAATATATTTAAAATAATGTAACTACATTGAATAATGATAGAGCTGTCTAAGTGTAATTTGCGCACTCATAAAATTATTTGTCACAGCTTACTACATATTACTAGGTAACATATTATATAGTATATATAATACTTACTTATATATATATTATATTTTATATAGTATATTATTTATTATATATTGTATATATGTTGTAGTATATTATATATTATATAGTACATTAAATATTATATATAATATTTAAATATATATATTATATATTATATATTAACATATTATATAGTATATATAATACTTACATATTACTAGGTAACATATTATATAGTATATATAATACTTATATATAGTACTTACACATATTACTAGGTAAGGAACAAGTTCACCTACGCGCTGGGCCAAATGTGTTAAAACTTTCTAGAAAAGTTGTCAGAAAGAAAAAAATTGATAATAGAATTAGTGTGAATAACGAAAAAAATTATTAATGTAAGAGTATGAACAATTAACCCAACATGTTGGGCCAACAATTCCAAAGTTGTTCTGACCTTGGCTAAACGGAGTATGCTGCTCGGGATCTAAGTAACGGTAACTAAGCAACTAAGCATAATCAAACTAAAGAATTAATCAGCTCAAAAAACGGTACAGTTTAAGTGACTAAATTTAAATCCAACCCCGATCAATAAAGTAGTCTAATAACTTTTTTATTGATCTCAGCGAAAATTTATATATTTATATATATATATATATATATATATATATATATATATATATATATATATATATATATATATATAAATATATAAATTTTCGCTGAGATCAATAAAAAAGTTATTAGACTACTTTATTGATCGGGGTTGGATTTAAATTTAGTCACTTGAACTGTACCGTTTTTTGAGCTGATTAATTCTTTAGTTTGATTATGCTTAGTTGCTTAGTTACCGTTACTTAGATCCCGAGCAGCATACTCCGTTTAGCCAAGGTCAGAACAACTTTGGAATTGTTGGCCCAACATGTTGGGTTAATTGTTCATACTCTTACATTAATAATTTTTTTCGTTATTCACACTAATTCTATTATCAATTTTTTTCTTTCTGACAACTTTTCTAGAAAGTTTTAACACATTTGGCCCAGCGCGTAGGTGAACTTGTTCCTTACCTAGTAATATGTGTAAGTACTATATATAAGTATTATATATACTATATAATATGTTACCTAGTAATATGTAAGTATTATATATACTATATAATATGTTAATATATAATATATAATATATATATTTAAATATTATATATAATATTTAATGTACTATATAATATATAATATACTACAACATATATACAATATATAATAAATAATATACTATATAAAATATAATATATATATAAGTAAGTATTATATATACTATATAATATGTTACCTAGTAATATGTAGTAAGCTGTGACAAATAATTTTATGAGTGCGCAAATTACACTTAGACAGCTCTATCATTATTCAATGTAGTTACATTATTTTAAATATATTTGTCAAGTTTAGATTTTAAAGAGTTCACAGAACTAGAATTTATATCATCGACAGGCAATTAATTTCAATAAAAAGATGTATTGTTTAAAACAAAAACTAGTTCTTTAACGGTGATAATTCATTTGGTGACCCCTTGCTTTTTGTTAACTTTTTTTTTTTTTTTTTTTTGGTTATTTAGGTGCTCCCAGATGTCCTTACTGTTTTATCTCGGAGCACTGCGGGAGAGCATTTAACTAGAAGTTCACGCCGTCTTCCTTACCAATGTCGCTTATTGGGCTAGAGCCGGCGTCAAACTTTGGACCTCTAGGTTCTGAGTCAGTACTCCGACCACTATGCCACGGCTGCTCACTTCTTATCGTAGTCTAAAAAAATTTGCAACATGCAAATTGCTCAGTGTCTTGACAACTTAAAAATTTAATTTATTTTTACAACTAGACTTTACTGCTAGACGCAGTTTTGCAATCTCAGAAGAAATTGCAATTGAAACTTATAAATAAATTTCGATTTAATTTATATATATATATATATATATATATATATATATATATATATATATATATATATATATATATGTAGCCTTCTGTTGAGCTACTAATATTATACAGTTTTGCCATTCAAGTTGGCCCCACACATTTGCAGTTGATTACCATATTTAGGATGTTTAGTGGGTCTTTTGCTTTTTTGCCATTTGTTGGAAATGATGGTGCATAACCTCTGTTGTTTGATTACTGTAGACTCCCAATGATTTTTTTTTCATATTAATGTAGCCTCTAACAAAAATCTATACAGAATTACCGTTTGGTTTGACATTTCCAGGCTGCATTACTAAAATCTTTAAACATGTTAATTTTTGTTGAAAAGTAGTCAGAAAGAGTTGATCCAAATTAAGCTTTCGCGACAGAATCAAATTTCCAATAAGTTTCGATGATAGGACTAATGTAAGCTATTGATTTTATCTCTGCAAAATTTTGCAAACTATCAATGTTTTTCAGAAGTTTGTGGCAAACATTTTAACCAAACTTACCTCTACGTTAAGATTGCGGTTTTTTGTGTAAAGCCTCATCTGTGTGCGGTCATATTGCTTTTAAGATCTTAAAAGACTAATGGACAACTCCAAGCAATAAATGCAATTTCATTGGTAGAATGAGATCCAAAACCAGGTGCTTTTCACTTAAAGCTAGTATTAGGGGACAAAAATCATTTGCTAATTTTTTTGCTGGATTTGAGTCATTTCAAAAGCTTCAAAAAGTTTGATGGGATGATTTAAGAGACCCAAAATTTCAAAACAGAACACTTCCCTGATTTACTCAGGTTACTTGAGGATGTACCACACTAAGTGCAGAGATAAATGAGACTGGAATCCACAGAGAATTTTGAAGAGTTTCAAATGATAAGACATGACAAAATTATTGGAACTTAAATGAACAAAATTTTGCTACAGCAATAATTAGCTGACGATTGCAACCGCCGTCTCTGGATGTATTCATTGTCAAGTTTTTGTTTGGTGGAAGACCTTGACAATAATTTTCCTAAATAGCTTCCATAAAACGTTCAGAAATCCTTCTCAACCATTTATTCTGACTTTGATCGAAGGAGTGCTACTACTAAACACTTTTCTTGAAACAAGACCTTAATAAAGCAGATCTTGTAAATTTTTACAATGAACCAATATTTTTTTACTTTTTGTGATCCTTCACTTTTCTCAGTGAGAATGTTTATTTGAATGAAGAAATCAACTAGAAAACTTTACAAATGCACGAAGCCTAGAATTAATGCTTAGTTCAGTAATTTTGACAACTGATACTTGGTTCAAGGTTAAGGCAAGCTTTTTCTTCTCAAAGTTTGACAATCAAGTATTAATTCGAACTTAAACAAGATCCTATGCAGTCACAATTGGCTTTAAATCAAACAATCGTTTAACACTGGAAGGCCCTGAGAAACAAAAATAAGGAATTGTTTTTTAATTCTTGTTTAACTAATTTTGCAACAATTATAAGTTATCTTTTTAAAGATATGATTAACATTGGCAAACCTAAATTGAAACAGATCTCACAAAAAGTTTACACACTTTTTTAAATGGAGTTATTAAAAAAGGTTGTCTACTTTTAGCTTGTGTAAGGCAAATCGTTTCGTGAGGTAAAGCATCTTTAACACATATGTCAGATTATGCTATTTGTTCTGTAACTTTCCTATTTTTTACGGTCAAAAATCTTGTGTTTTCCCTAAAAATTTTCTCCGTACAAAGTTAAGTAAGGCCTTTTCCGAATAAGAAAGGCATTTAGAATATCTGTGCTCAGTCTTTTTTTTACTAAGTCGGCTGTGAATTTCCTTAGTATGGCTTCAGATTTCCTACATGGCAGATAAAACAGTCGCACATTTATCCTCGTGTCAGTGGTCTTACATAAATGAGCTCAAATAGTAATAGCTTTGGTAAAAAACCTATTTCCTTTTTTAAAGACTTTACCTCTATCTTCAAATTCATCTTCATCTCAAAGTCAACTTCTTCATTGCATCTTCAAAGTTGATTTCATAAAAAGAAAACCAAAATTTGATTTACCCTCATAGGTGGCTGAATTCAATAGCATTTCTTCATGCACAAAAAACAAACAGTTTTTTAGCATTCATGATGAGATTTTGGCAGAATAATTTAATTGAATGTAACCATGAGCGAGATCTCGTCTCTTTCTCGTTTCTTGTAAGACATTGGACTTCTCGTGAAGAAACGAGAAATAGAAAATACTCGCGAGAAGTAGAACGAGACTTAAAAGTTATATTATTTTCGAAATTAAAAATTATTTTAATTTATAAAATGCTTAATAATTTGTTTTTTTAATTAATTAATATTTTGACTCCGTGATTTTAATTAGATTTTTAATTAGATTTTTTAATTAAATTTTGTTTTAAAATCGATTTAAAAAATATTAATTAGATTTTAAATATTTTTAATTAGATTTTAAATACAAAAACTTTTTGTATAAATCGGTGCACTTTCGACTTAATTTCATTAGTTTACCAGTTGAATTCAACTTGACACATATTGTTCATATTGAAAAGAAATGTTCTTGCCTCATTTCAACGATCAAAAATGTCACCAAAAATAAACAAAATCAGGAGATATTTTCAAAAACCAAGTGACGGTGCTGAATGTAAGGCGTGCAAAAAGTCTTTGCAAAAAAAAGATGGAAACACAAGCGGACTTCATCGTCACCTCGAAAAAAAACACAGCCAAGAATACGTTGAGTATTCTGAAAAAACTGACAACTCTCTTCTTCCTCCTGCTAAGAAAAAACAACGAACCATGGTCGAAATGCTTGAAACAAAGTCCAAATATGACAAAGACAATTCCTTTCAAAAACAGTTTTAATCTGCAATGCTGGATTACTTTTGAACTGATCTGGCATCCTTTTCAGCAGTCGAAGGAAGAGGTTTCAAGAAATTGTTTGACATTGCAAACGCTAAACTAAGCCTTCATCACAGAACAAAATATTCAAGAAAACTTTCAATTCAGTCAAGAGAAGTTCAAGCTGGAATGAAGAGCATAATAACGGAGATAATAAGAGAGAGCCAAATCTAAAAAGTGCTGCATTTTCTTCTGACCTTTAGACTTCTAGAGCTCAGGGCAGCTACATCTCTTGGAGTTTTTATGCTATTGACGAAAATTGGAGACTACATCACTGGACACCCCATTTCCAACAGTTCCCAGGCAGACACACAGGTATCTTAATAGAAGGAAAGCTGGATTCTTTCTTAGAAGAACTAAGTTTCTCTGCTGATTTGCCAAAGTACTGCGTAAACGACATAAAAACATGAAACTTGCAGTCAAATTGTCAATGCGCCTTGACCAATACTTGTGCAACAATCATATTTTGCAATGTGCAGTTCCAGACTCATTTGGAATGACTGATGGAATGGATGATGCGTTGCAAACATGCAAAGATTTGGCTACTTTAACTCACCAGTCAACAGTTGCAGCTGAGTTGCTTGAATCAGAATCAGACGCTCAAGGAATCAATTTTAGACAGTTACTACAATCTGTTGACACAAGATGGAACAGTGAACTGGATTGCATGGCTTGTATCCTTCATCTAAAGAGTGTAATTATCAGCTTATGTGCAAATGAAGATATTTTTTCTTCAAAGACCATCAGTGCATCAAAGTGGAAATCAATCAAGGGAGCAGTAGAAGTTTCAGCACCACTTAAAGAAGCTACAGAAACGTGGTCGGCTGAGTCTAATCCAACAATTAACACTGTTGCCGATTCTCTTTATTTAATCCATGACAAAAATTAATCAATTTATTGAGACGGATGGAAAAAATGGCTACGGTGTCTTGTATGCAAAAAACTTGAAAAACTGCATTGAGAAATAATTTCCTCTTTGTCACACTGGAAACTGATTGAGTGCTGCAGCAAACTAAATAAATCCTGCTTTAAAAGGACTTCACTTGAACATCTTCGAAAAATTTTAAACAACAAAAGAATGGTTAGCCTCACAGGTTAAGGATAATGTTGAGTGCCAACCTGTTACCAGAGTCCTATCAGCAGATTTGTACCCTAATTCAAAAGTGAAGCGCAAGTTAAACGTCAAACTTGAATTACAAAAGCCAACATCTGAACTGAATCCTATTTTGAGCAAAATGTGCCATTATGATTATCTCTCTGATGCCAAAAAAGACTATCCGATTCTTGATTGGTGGAAATTGCATTTAAATACATTGCCAGAACTCTCTTCATTAGCTAGACAAATTTTAGCTATTCCAGCAAGTTCAACTAAATAAGAGAGAGTTTTTAGCACAGGTGGAAATGTCGTCCGAGCATCCAGACACAACTTACACCCAGAAAAAGTATAACAAATCATTCTGATCAGAGAAAACATTGTCTCGTTGGAAAAGTTTGGCAAAAAAATTCTGAATTCTTTTTTGAAAAAGATACAAATATATATATATATACATATATACATGTATATATATATATATGCATATAAATATATATATATATATATATATATATATATATATATATATATATATATATATATATATATATATATATATATATATATATATATATATATATATATATATATATATATATATATATATAAATGTGCGTATGTGTGCTTGTGTTTATACAGTGAACATAACACAACATCAGTTTTTGCAATTCTTATTATTTAGTTATGAAAACCAAAAAATAATCCGCTACGATATTGGCTAAATATTGGCTCCGCAGAGCTGTGGCATTAGTGTAAAAACTGATTTTTCCAGCAAAATATTGAGCCAATACTATATCGGCCAAGCCTTGGCCCAACATAGTACAATATTTGAGAAAAACGATTTGTGGAATTAAATATAATGCCGAACACAAACTAAATGTTGGCCTTACAAAATAAATTTGCCAATTAATACATTTACATTAGGGCAATATTAGCTTGCTCTCTGGGATATATATATATATATATATATATATATATATATATATATATATATATATATATATATATATATATATATATATATATATATATATATATATATATGTTAATACGGTAATGAATAGTGCGCATAGTTACGCCTAATGTTTCGCCTATTGTTCGTATTGTTATTTACGGTTCTGTATTCTGTAAAATACACTATTTCTTATTTTCAAGAAGTTTCAAGACTTTTTTATGCGCGGTTACATTTTCCATGCGGTCTTTCAAGTTAAGTCAGCTTGCAAATTTGAAATGATGTACTTTAATTCTCAAGATGAGTTGATGTTGTTCATTTTTTAAAACAAAAATTTAATTAATCGTTTGTTTGTTGTTGGTTGTTTTTATTATTCTAATTTTTATAGCCTGTTTTCATTTTTTAGAAGAAGTTAGAAATAAAATGTCTGGTAAAATTGTTTTTTTTAGTACAATCTAAACATGACTGCTGTAATTTATCTAATCTTCTAAATATGAATACTGTAATTCAATACGGTTAGTGCCGTTTCACTTTATTTTTTAATAAAGAACATTCTAGGCTTTTCTAAAAGCGTTTCTTTACTCCACGCGGTCTTTCAAGCAAGGTCTTCCAGCCGATTAAAGCTGATAAATTTTTAGTTTCAAGTGGAACTGATGTTGTATATTGTTTAAAAACTAAAACTTGTTTGTTGTTCGTTGTTTTTATTTTTCTGTTTTTTTTTTTAGAAGGAGTTAAAACTAAAATGACCGGTAAAAAAATTTTTTTGTAGTACAATGTTTCTTTTTTAGTAAAGTGTTTTAGTTTTGTCTTCAGTCTTTTTAGATCATTTTAAGCAAGTATTATTTAATTTTTTTAGAGCAGTTAGAAGGAGCTGAAGGCCTTTTTAGTAAGTATATAGTGTATAGTAGTTTATTTATAGTTTATATTAGTAACATAGTTATATTAGCTTATTTATAGTTTATATTAGTTTATATAGTATATAGTAGTTTATTTATAGTTTATGTTAGTTCAAGTTTATTTATCGTTTATATTAGTAAGTTTATATATAGATTATAGATTAGGATTAATGAGAATACAAATTTTTCTTTAAACAGGCTAGCTGACAGCGACTTAAGTAAGTTTTATCATTTAGATTTTATTTGAGTACAAATGTAGCATTAGCAATTTTATTGTATATAATTTTATCTCAATTTTTATTTTTAGATAGACAGGTAGAACTCAGTAAGGACTTAGATTTTGTAGATTTAAAAACTTCTTTTGAATATTCTTTTAAAGCATTGAATATGTTTTGAATATTTTAATAAATTTTGTCATTTAGGTGTGGTAGCATCATCAGTTGGTGCAAGTGGTAGTAATGTCTTTTATTTTATTTTACAGCAAATAGTAATGTTTTTTAATTTATTTTAAAAAGAATCAATAAATATTGTTTATTTAAACATAATCATCAGGATAAAATAGATAAGATAGATAAAACAGCTTTTTTATTTAATATTTTTTAATTTAGTTATAACTTCAGTTGCACCAGCCACAACAGGTAACTTCGTACATTTGTTTTAATATACTTGAATTTTATTTGTTACTTAACTTTTCAAGCAATAAATATTGTTTATTTCAGCATTATCGTCAAGATTATATAAATAAACTTTTTATGTGATAATTTATTTTAGTTGTTTCTGGATCAACTTTAAATAATAGTAACTCATTAATTCATATTTTATTATAGATAAATGTAGATAAAAAAATGTAAGTTGGAAATTTTTGTCGATTTAAAAGCAGTAAGCTTTTTTCTAAAGGTTCTTTCTATTTTTGGATTAAATCCACTATCACTACATTTGTTATATGTTTACATAATGTACTTTAATAGCTTTTGTCATTTGAAAAAAAAAAATATTAATGTTAAATTACACCAGGTTGTCGAAAATAGTTATAGTTTAATGATAATGTTGTAGACTGTTAGAGCAAATTAAAGATCTTTGATCTATTTAATCTATTTAATAACCTACTACCAAAGGGAAAATTTACTATCAGTTGTTTGTTTGTTCTTCTTTTTAGTTGACAACAATGAAGAGAGAGGTAGTATATTTAAAAGGATTTTTATTTTTTTATAAAGTAACTAAAATGTTTTTTAAAATATTGTTGTTGACTTAAAAGTAAAACAGTAGGTTTTTATATTTTCATACAATAAGCCCAAGAACTTATAGTTCTTGGGGTTAACTAAGGTAATACTTAAAATTATATTGTCAATAATAGAGAAGAAATTTAAAATTCTCAGTAAGACAGCTTCTTATTATTTTACCTCAAGTTAGTTTATTTAAAATTGATTTTCTTTAGTTGATCAAGAGAGAGCTGATAAAGGTATTAGTTACATTAGTTTAGTGAATTTATTTCTAAAAAGTTAAGTAGATATTTTAACGTCTATACATTTAAGAGCTTTTATTGGTTACACACAGAATTGAAGACTGAAATAAGTCAGTGTTTTTACTATTAAAATAATTATTATTGGAATTTGTTTATTTGTACTGTAACTGGAATTTTAAAACTTCAAGTACTAAAACTTTATTTTCTTTTTTCTTTTAGGAGAATTGGAAAAAAAACTAAGTATAAATTATGTGATTAGTATAGTTAAATAAAGCATTTATATCTGTACACTCAGTAGTCCAAGTCAGTTGTCACATTTTAGAAATTGTCCAGGAGAGAGTAAATTGTAAAATAATTAGTCTTTATTGGGTTTTTTATTCTTCATGGTTAAATTTATGTTTTATTTAATTTGTCTTATTTAATTTGTCTTGAGGCACATGAAATATAATTTTGACAAAAATAAAAAGTTAAATAAAAAAAAGTGAAAAGTCATTTCTGAACTACAGACGTTTTTTTTTTGAACAATGTGGGGACACCAGACCCGTTATATTGACCAAACATTTTTTAACAATGTTGGAGGAAAAAAATCTTTATAACTATGTAGATACTGAAAAAAAAAAAAAGGTCTCATACATAACTCATTTTCACACAAAACTGGATAACCGACCTTTGTCTTCTTAGGTACAGATATTAAAATTTAAAGTTTTTTTTAGTTTTGGTTTAGTTAATAGTTAATTTTAGTTTAGTTTTAATTAGTTTTAGCTTCAGTTATATTTTATCTTACATTAGACAACTTCATGAAAGAAATTAGGGGAATAGGTAAAAAAAATTATAGTTAAATATTTGCTTATATGTAAATATAATTCTATCAATTATTCTGAGGTATATTTTTTGTCTTTAGTGTCTGTTAGAAGCATAACTGGTAGGGCTGTGTTTTAAATTTTATATATTTTTTATAGAGAAATATGTGCAATAGGTGAAAGAATTATTTAATATAAATATGACATTTTTAAACTGCTTGCATTTTACTCATATTTTTATTAAAATTGAATTTCTCACAAGTTTAATTTTTTTTAATTTACTTTTTTTAAATTTATTTTTAGCATCCTCTTCATCTTGTGAAAATGGTGAGATTATGCTTTATATTTTGATTAAAAAAAAATTGTAAATATTTTTAAATTTTATTATATCCTTCTATTTTTAATTTTAGAGTCGTTAACATTTGAGGAATACAAAAGATATCGCTCCCAACACCCAGGGCCTCTCTCGGAGAGGTCCTTCAATAAGTGGCAAAGTAATGGCGGTATGGATGAGCCATCTTTCAAAGGAAGGGCTCATCCATACCGGGGTGTTGGGAGACACCGAAGAATAAACAGCAACCAAAAGGTTGTAAATGTCTTCTATCAGTGAGTATATTTATAACTTTTTTGTTGCCGTTTTTTCTTCGGTGACTTTTTTTATTTTTTTTTAATTTTGTAATTTTTTTTTAATTTGTAATTTTTTGTTTTTTATAATATACTATCGTTTGTATTTGGTTTGTTTTTGTCTTTTTTAATTGAAATTTTATTTGTTTTTCACCAATTGAACTTAAATATAGTTAAATTGATTCACTACCCAATCGTCATAATAGGATGCTACATTCTATTTGTTAAAAATAATTAATTGGTAGTTTGATTTATTGAAAACACTGCTTTTAAAATTTACTATAAGCCTAGACTATTTAGCTATATAAATGCAATTTATTTAGATCTATTTAATTTTTTATCTTTAATGTTTTTAGTTTGGCTCCTTGAAGCATTTTTTTCTTCTTTTTAATTAAAATATTTTAAGTCTATTGTAATGTCTTTTAAATATAACTAAAGATACCTAAAAGCCAACGTGAAGTAACGTCATAAAACAACACCCACAAGTTGCATCATGACAGCAGTTTAAGTATGACAACAGGCTACAGAAAAGCAGGTAAATTGTTTTCCTGTTTGTTTGTTTTGTTTTTCTTTTGTCTGCTTATCTGTTAGAATTTTTATTTTAGATTTATCATGTGACGCATTAATGCAATATAAAAGATCAAAGTTTACATATTTTTTACAATTTGTAATACATAGGTATTACAAATTGTAAAAAATAAGTAAACTTTGATCTTCTATATTGCATATAGGGTAGAGCGATTTTGAAAATCGATATCTTTTGGTGAAAAAAGAACCTTACTCTTTTTTTTTATAGTTTAGATAAGTTCTTGAGGTTCCTCTTTGGATTATCTTTAATATTGTTTAATTTTTCTTTTTCTAAACTTTATTAACTTGATACTTAAAAGAAGCAAAATAGTATACTGATTTTGGAAATAATGTTTGTTTTTATTAAAAAATTAAAATTTAAAAAGTAGAGTTGTTTTTTTCATCAAAAACCCCCGTCCTCAACAAAACAGGGGTTTTAAGGAATATTTTTGCAAGTATTTTATTTTACTAAAAAAATTTTTCTTATAAAATTATTATTTATGAAACAAGCATTTTTTTCTGCTTTTTTTGAGTCCAAGGTTGATATGGTTTAGAAAAAAACATTTCAAAAGTATTAGGACCTGTCAAGAATTTAAATTTCATAGAGGACCCTTAAGATCTCATCAAAATCAAAAAATATTTTTTTACTTCTATCTTATATTTAATTAGACATTGATTCGCGTCACAGTAATATTGGTTTTTAAACTCTTTTTTTTTTTGCTACGAAAATCGCTCCATCCTAATACACATGTTTGATTGTAAATCGACTTTTTTTTGTTTAAAACATATTTGTACTCAATTGCTTAGTTATTTATAATAAATTTATTTAGTTGTGTGCATTTATCGTTTTAAAGACAATTTCCTTTTGTAAAGAAACATGTATCAAGGGGTTACCAAAAAATTAATAACTCGTAAATAAATTACTTCACTTCATATTAATCTTATTAATTAAAGTTCATGTTATAAAAAATATAACAAGAATTTAGCTTTAATCTTTCGTCAAAATAAGGCATAATGAAGTGTTATTTTTTTGTGTCAGTAACTAAAAACGTATTGTATTGAACTTAGTAATGTATAGGAATATGGTTCGGCCATACACTGATATGACCTATGTCAGTTGTAAGTTACTTAAATAACGTTAAATAATTGGTAAATTAATTCATTTTAATTTTACAGATAGTTTAATTTTTTAGTTTGAAGGAGTTTTTCTTACAGGGTATTACTTAAGGTATCGCAACTTTAAAGTGTGGAAAACAGCCACTATAAATTAACAGACCCACCGTAACCCGTATTACGGGTTGCTTTCTGCTAGTATTTATAATTATGAGAGTGCAAAAAGTAAACAGGGAATGTCACTTCTTAAAAACATAGAGATTTTTTTATTAACAAGTTGTGCATATCATAAACTACCTTCAGTGTTAAATTTAAAACAAATAAATAAAAATTAATGGTATCATTTAGTGATAAAGAAAAAAACAAAAAAAATATGCAGGAAGACATTGCAAACTAACTTTGGTATATCTTAGTTTGCGGAAAACTGACCTTTCCTGTTCTTTCCTTGCACTCTTCATATATTTATATATATATATATATATATATATATATATATATATATATATATATATATATATATATATATATATATATATATATATATATATATATATATATATATATATATATATATATATATATATATATATATATATATATATTTATATATATATATATATATATATATTTATATATACATATATTTATATATATATATATATACATATATATATATATATATACATATATATATATATAAATATATATGTATATATATATATATATATATATTTATATATATATATATATATATATATATATATATAAAAAATTTTTCTTATAAAATTATTATTTATGAAACAAGCATTTTTTTCTGCTTTTTTTGAGTCCAAGGTTGATATGGTTTAGAAAAAAACATTTCAAAAGTATTAGGACCTGTCAAGAATTTAAATTTCATAGAGGACCCTTAAGATCTCATCAAAATCAAAAAATATTTTTTTACTTCTATCTTATATTTAATTAGACATTGATTCGCGTCACAGTAATATTGGTTTTTAAACTCTTTTTTTTTTTGCTACGAAAATCGCTCCATCCTAATACACATGTTTGATTGTAAATCGACTTTTTTTTGTTTAAAACATATTTGTACTCAATTGCTTAGTTATTTATAATAAATTTATTTAGTTGTGTGCATTTATCGTTTTAAAGACAATTTCCTTTTGTAAAGAAACATGTATCAAGGGGTTACCAAAAAATTAATAACTCGTAAATAAATTACTTCACTTCATATTAATCTTATTAATTAAAGTTCATGTTATAAAAAATATAACAAGAATTTAGCTTTAATCTTTCGTCAAAATAAGGCATAATGAAGTGTTATTTTTTTGTGTCAGTAACTAAAAACGTATTGTATTGAACTTAGTAATGTATAGGAATATGGTTCGGCCATACACTGATATGACCTATGTCAGTTGTAAGTTACTTAAATAACGTTAAATAATTGGTAAATTAATTCATTTTAATTTTACAGATAGTTTAATTTTTTAGTTTGAAGGAGTTTTTCTTACAGGGTATTACTTAAGGTATCGCAACTTTAAAGTGTGGAAAACAGCCACTATAAATTAACAGACCCACCGTAACCCGTATTACGGGTTGCTTTCTGCTAGTATTTATAATTATGAGAGTGCAAAAAGTAAACAGGGAATGTCACTTCTTAAAAACATAGAGATTTTTTTATTAACAAGTTGTGCATATCATAAACTACCTTCAGTGTTAAATTTGAAACAAATAAATAAAAATTAATGGTCTCATTTAGTGATAAGGAAAAAAACAAAAAAAATATGCAGGAAGACATTGCAAACTAACTTTGGTATATCTTAGTTTGCGGAAAACTGACCTTTCCTGTTCTTACCTTGCATCCTTCATATATATATATATATATATATATATATATATATATATATATATATATATATATATATATATATATATATATATATATATATATATATATATATATATATATATATATATATATATATATATATATATATATATATATATATTTATATATATATATATATATATATATTTATATATACATATATTTATATATATATATATATACATATATATATATATATACATATATATATATATAAATATATATGTATATATATATATATATATATATTTATATATATATATATATATATATATATATATATATATATATATATATATATATATATATATATATATATATATACATGTGTATATACTTATTTATATATATATATATATATATATATATATATATATATATATATATATATATATATATCCTTTAAAACATGATTAAAACTTAGCTTAAAGTGGATTTATTCAAGAGATGTTTGAAACTTCTCTTAAAGTGGATTTATTTAAATATATGTATGAAAACTTCACTTGAAGTGGATTTATTGAAATCACGCCTGAAGACTCCGCTTAAAGTAATTTTATTTAAAACATGATTGAATGTAAACTTAAAGTGCATTTACCTAAAACATGTTTGAAAGTTCGCTTAAATAGGATCATTCTAAAACATGTTTAAAATTTTACTAAAAGTGTATAAGAAAATCAGTGTAAAAAAAAAAGTTTTAGGTTTGCTTTAAAATAAGTTGAAAAGTCTTTTTAATAACTCTTCACAGAAAAATGTTTTTTTAATAAAAATTTTATTCCTTTAGCTTTTAATAATCGAATTTGTTTTAAGTATTCTACTATTGAATATGTTAAATGTTAAATAAGTTTTTCTAAAAAATAAGCATCGACGTTCCGTATTTTCTTCATAACGAAAAAGCAAATATAATACAAACTTCTACATTAATCTTCAAGGTAAATCGAATTTTCTTAAGGTTAATAAAAAGAACATTTTATACGTTTGAAATCCAATTGTATAAAAAGTTATATTTTCATCAGTTGCGTTTTTCTTTTATTAATAAATAAAGTACAAACTTTTATGTCGAAACGATTTTATTATCTAAGCTTTAAATAATAAAAATCGTTTAGATGTAAAAGTTTGTATTTTATTTTCAATTAAAGAAATACCAAACCTTTTTTTTTTAATTTACTTCGTCACTATATATTTTACGTACATTTAACTTTAATATATTTATATGTATTCATTTATAAATAAGATAAGAACATTGAAAGCTGAGAGATAATAGTATGAAACTTAAAACTTATCGATGAATATAAGTCTAGTTGAGAATAGTACAAAAAATATTTTATTAACTTATTTACTCACTTGTTCGTTACGTTTGGGGTAGAGATGAAATACAAGGGGTTTTTTGTTTCCAGCCTCTAATCATCGCATTTTTTTGTAAAGCATCATTATTTGACATAAGAATAAACATACACATGTTTAGAGTTTGTTCCACGTCTGGAAATCTCAAACACCATATATTATAATATAATATAACATATAATTTATATGTATATAAAAATTTATGTTTTTACTTAAAAAAAAACAATAAATTTAGAAATATTATGCCATTTTAAAGGACTTTTCCAGGATTTTACAGAATAGTTAGAAAAATAGAAAAATAGTCCTGGAAAGTCTTGGAATTTCAAATATTTTTTTTGGTGGGAACCCTGTTACTGTTTTATTTTTTATTTTATTAATGTATATCTCTTTCATAAGTTTATAAGAAAATCTAAATACAGACCTGTATAAACTGTAAAGATATAGATCTAGATGTATATTTTTATTTTATAATCATACCTCTGGCACTTCCCTATTGTTTTTATATTAATATATTGACCTTTATTGTTTTAATTTGCTAGAACTGTCTATTCAGTTGCCATAATATGATCAGATTATATAAATTTGTATCGATCTATATTACTAGAATGCATACTGTGCCTTCATACTGGTCAAAGAGAAAAAAAATTATGAAGTCAGTAAATAAAATTATGACTGCTATTGATAAAGAATATGACAGCTGTAATACTAAACCTTTCAACCAACATCTTGAGATATCTATTTTCAATGACAATGGGAATACAGACACTGGGCATGGGGAAAAAAGAAATTGTGTTGATTCAAAATCTTCTAAAAATCAAAATGTGTTAGATTATGACAAGGAATCTGAATTAAACAATAGTTTAAATGTAATAGTTGAAGAAAGTTATGAAATTGCACCTGGATATGTTCAAACTTTATCGAATGATAATGAAATCAATTATGGATATGAATGGGAAAGGTATATGCAGCTGGATAAAATTGAAGATTGTGATGCCGAATCATTATCAGAGAATGATTCTGTTGAAAGTGAAACTGAGGATCCAGATGAAATTAAAAATAATAAAAAATGTTTAGCATTTGAATTGGGAATGTGGGCAGCATCTTTTTCTATTTCTATGGTTGCCATTTCTTCTCTTTTGTCTATACTAAGAATATCTCACCCATCACTTCCAAAAGATCCAAGAACTTTACTGAAGACACCTTGTGCAAGCAATGTCAGAGAAGTTGAAGGTGGTTCTTATTTTCACTTTGGTATTGTAAACTCATTGCAGCACCTAAGCCATTTAATACATTTCTTCAAAAATGCTTCTTCAGAAGTTCCTGTGATTTCTCTGCAAATTAATTTTGATGGATTACCTTTGCACAAGTCCACTACACAGCAATTTTGGCCAATACTAGCTAAGGTATTAAATCCATTTAATAGTGATCCTTTTTTGATAGGCTTGTTTTGTGGCATGATTAAACCAGTACACATAGATGAATATTTAAAAGATTTTATTGACGAAATGCTTGAATTAGAAAAAGGCCCTGTAAATTTGTACGTAGATGGTAAAAATTACTCTGCTAATATAAATCTATCCTGTTTTATTTGTGACACCCCTGCAAGAGCATATGTGAAACAAATCAAAGATCATACTGGATATTATGGATATGATAAGTGTACACAAAAAGGGGAATGGCACAACAAGGTTACATTTCCAAGCACTAATGCTCCACTTAGGACTGATCAAGTTTTTAATCAGATGGCTGATTTTGAACATCATATAGGATTTTCTCCTTTAAAAACTTTGTCTATTAGCATGGTGACAGTTTCCACTTGACTACATGCACTTAGTCTGCCTTCGAGTAATGAGGAGGATTTTTATGTTTTACTGAGAAGCCCTGTTGGAGAAGGAATAAGATTGGGACAGGCATCCATTAATGGTATTACAGAAAGGCTATTTGAATTTAAACTTTTATTCCCCAAGAGTTTTCCAAAAAATGTTGACCTTTAAGTGACATTGAAAGATGGAAAGCTGTTGAATTTAGACAATTTTTATTACATAGTGGATTTGTTGCGCTTAAAGGACATCTGTCAAATACCTTGTATAAAAATTTTCTTTTGTTTTTTGTAGGGATTCACTGTTTAGCTAGTCCAGATCTGTGTGCAAGTCATGCAGATTATGCAGCAACTCTCCTATGTGCTTTTGTTGAAAATGCTATGGAAATTTATGGTAGAGGATTTATTAGCTACAATGGCCTGTATGTACATGGCCTCATAATGTACATGGCCTGATACATGTAGCAGAAGATGTAAAAAAATTTGGATTACTTGATAACTACACTGCATTTCCATTGGAAAACTTCCTGGGACATTTAAAGCATTTGATACGCAAACCACAATTACCTCTTCAACAGGTTATTAGACGTAGATTAGAAAAAAAAGGATCATTAATAAGAAATTCAAAAAAATCTATGGAAGAAGGTATTTCCAGAAAGCTACATGACCAAGGCCCTGTTATATTTAGAGAACATTCTAATTGTTTACAGTTTAAAGAAATTTTCGTAAATGGTTTATTTTACTCTACATCAGACGGAAACAATTGCGTAAAATTAAATAATGAGTTTTGTTTGAGTCAAAATATTTTAAAGTTGGATAGTGATGAAAAACATGGTATTGTTTATGAACTTTTTTTAACTATTGAGTCCTTTTTCAATTATCCAGCCAATTCTTTGGAAAATTTTGATATTGTGAAGGCATTTAATTTGTCTAGATATTATAAAACTGCAAGAGTGGATGGAATTCAAAAGAAATATGTGATGTTACCATACAAGACTAAATTTATTCCGATTTCTCTGTCTAAGTAGCTTGTATCAAATTATAACTATAAATAATATCTTAAAACGACTGTGCTCTCATTTTTTATTTCACAATATCTCATTTTTTATGTCCTATTTTTATGTCCTATTTTTAGGTCCTATTTTTATGTTTTGGTGTTTTTTAGATGTTATGTAATTGCTTTTTTTACCATATCAAATAATGAATTTAAATTAAAAGGCAGATCTTTTAATTTTTCTGTCTTTTAGTTATACTGTTAGTTTATAAAAATTTTTTAGCATAAGCCAGTAAAATAATTCTAATAGAAACCGAGCTAAAAAGTAAACTTGACCGGAAGGTGGATTTGCATTTAGCAATTTTGTTAACTTTATATGTGATCTTAAAAGATGTGCGGGTACTTGGGTATTTTGATCCTATATATAATATGCCTTTTTACCAGCAAAGCCCTTACAAGTGAGCAAGAATATATTCAGTTTTGGCATATTTTTGGTTATATACCTCTTTACGTTTTTTCTTACAGCATACCATGTTTCATCTACTAGAATTTCAGGAGGGAGTGGCAGTAGTTCCACAATGTTGGTTATTGCAGGAATCCGCTAGCTGTTGGCCTCAGGGAATAGGTGCAATTGGCAAAAATAGGAAAGCACCAATATTACATCATAAAGACTGGCCTATCTATCCATATTTGCTTATATTGAAAAGTGGAGGTAAGTAAATTGGTATTAATTCTATAATTATAAAGTGCCATGTATTCTTACATTTTTTAATGGATATGCCAAAAAAGCAAACACATTGGGTAGCATTCTTTTTTACCTCTTTTTTACCATGATTAAAAAAAAATGAATTCTAAAATTTACTTGTCACAGATTATGAAAAGATGAAAAGGGCGGAAGTTAAGTCCTTGGATAACACTGAAATTTCTTCAAGTTGTTCTGAATAAGTAAATGAGCCAGAAAAGAAGAAAGAATGCCTAAACAGCAATGGTATGATATATTGTTGCTATGATATATTGTTGCTCTAATTAACAATTACTTGTAGTGTGCAATTGTGATATTATTATTTTGTGTTTTACTTCACTCGGCTATTTAAAGACAATTAATTAATTTAAAAAAGTAATATAAACATTAGGTATATATGCTATAGGTAAGTAGGCCTGTAAATCGAGCCAAACAAGCCAAGCTTGCCAGGGTACGGCTTGGCTTGTTTACATATTAAAAGTGTTCAGGCTCGGCTCGAGCTCGTTTCGAACATGAGTTTCTTTGTTCAAGCTCGGCTCGTTATGGATTAGTATTGTTTGGGCTCGGCTTGTTTTACATGTTGCTCGAGCTTGACTGGTTTAAAACTCGAATTAGTTATTGTAACCTGTTAGTTTAAAGCTTGTTTAGTGAAAAAAAATTGTTCAGTAAAGGCTCGTCTGTAAAAGTCCAAATCAACAAACAACATAAACAATCCTACAGTCTATTAAACATGCAAATAAACAACATAATGAAATAAGATCCCACAAATCTAATAGTTCAAAATAAAATTAAAACTAATAGTTCAATGTTCAAACTTAATGTTCAAAGTTCAAACATTATGTAAACTCTCACAAACATAATAATTCCTATTAAACACTGCACTCTAATAGTTCAAATTACATTTTCACAAATATAAGTCTTGCTCTCATTGCATTGGATAAATAAATATAAATATATATATTCGAGCTTTAATCGAGCCTATATGAACGAGCCTATGATGTTCAAGCTCAGCTCGTTTAATAAACGAGCCTAATTTTTTGTTCAAGCCCGACTCATTTACCATTCGAGCCGAACATAACGAGCTCTTGTTGAGCTGATCACCAAGTCTTTAATAAACACGAGCCAGGATTTACAGCCCTATAGGTAAGTATATATAATAAGGTTATTTTGTAAATTTTTAAATTCCTTTTAATTGGTTTCAACAATTAAGGGTAATTTTTTTCAGTGTATTATTTACACACTTGAAATAATTATTTTGTTTCTAATTTTCCAGGGATCCTCAATTTGGATCTGAAATACAATCCAGAAAATTGTTGAAGAGGAGTCGTCAGTGTTCCAGCTCAAGTTCAGAAGGAGAACTACAGCCATCAAAAACTGTGATGCATAAATCACTTCCTCTACCACCATGTCAACGTCTAAATGTACCTCTATCTCCTCAAGTGTTTGGTCAACGTTCTGCTTCCACAACTCGTAAGTTTTACTTTTATAAAACCATCTCAATTTTCCCTGACAAACCCAATCAGATACAATCATTATTCCTAATCTACGTTTAGGATCATCACTTCTTTTCTTGTCTTTTACAGTCACACCACACATTAATCTGATAATCTTCTTTTCTGTCCTTTCATAGCACTGAATATCATCAATCTTTATTGCCCATTTATCACTTGTCATACATCATAACACTCTGTACCTTGGCATTCTAGAAATACAGGCCTTGACATCGTGACTGGAGGCCGATTGTATAAGGCTAGATTTTTAAGGATTTGGATTATACTCTGCAGCGATTGGCGTAAACACAAATTATGAGTGACTTTGTACAGTTTTTTTTTTCATCTAGTTTGTATTTTTTAACTGAAAACTTAGATGAGCAATTTATTAATCAATAAATTTAACAATCATGCCTCAAAAAAGTCTGAAAAAATGCCTTTAGTCAATCTTTACTCCACTATTCCTTTAATTTTTTTTTTGACTTCTTCTTTGTATTCACTAAGAGTACATTTTCTACACTCAAAACCAACAATCTTAAGTGAACCTTGTATACCACTACATCTTTTATGAACCTATTGTTTACAAACTGTACAAACAGTCGAGTTTGCTCAAACTCCCTTCCTACACACTTCACATTGCCACTTCCCAGTATTTTCTGCTTGCTCATTCTTGATTTTACAATGCATAACTTTAGTCTTATTCATGTTTATCCTCAACCGTTTTGCTTCCATTCCATCTTTCCAACAACTCTTTGTATTAGTTTTTCTAATCTGTCACGCTATCAGACACAAATCAACTGCATAGAATAACTCCCACCGTAAACCAACTCTGAACTCTTTAGAGAGAGCTTCCAAGACAATAATAAAAACCAAGGGACTGAGTACTGAACTCTGATGCACACCAACCTTTACTTCAAAACTATCACTCTCCTCATCTTTTGTTTTTATTGATGTTGAACTAACATAGCCACGATAACTGTCACCAGCCATTCTTCAACTCTTAAATAATTCAAAGCCCACCATACTACTTCTTTTGGTTCTATGTTTTAAAATACACACCATTAGCATTTAACATAAATATATTTGTTTTGTCTTTAGTTCCTGATATTGTAAAGCATACCGTGGCTGAGGCTGTTCGACCATTTTTCCAAAGTGTGTTCAAGCAACTGGAGGAGCTGAAAGCTGAAATTAAAGAGCAGGGACAGAAACAAGCTCCCATTGGAAAAACAATGACTGCAAATCTTCCAGAGGCTCTGACCTTTCCACTCAAAGAAATATATGATCTTCTGGAATTTAACCGAATTCTTATGGAAGATTCTGAGCAGAGATCAAAAACAGTCTGCTATTTTTTATTAGTTTGCGATATTTTATATCTCCATTTTACTAAATTGTTTCATATTTTTTTATATAATGTCATATATTTTAAGAAATAATAATTATATATTTTCTTGCTAACAAGCGTTTATAGAATAACATATAAGTACACAGTTATTGTTTTTAATTGAAAAATTTGCCTGTCCTTTTGTGCGGCTAATGTTTCACAATAAGTTGACCATTAAATTGTTTAAATATTCAATTCATATGCCTACCTGCCCCCCCCCCCCTGTCATAAAGTTATACAAAATCCATGATCTACCTATCCCCTATATGTGTGACGTAATTTGCGAAGGAACCCTAATATTTATTGTAATATAAATGTTGTATGCTTTTTCAGACGGAACTTTTTATCATTAAGCTAAATATTCCAAGAGTGGAAGTCCATTTATCAGAAACTTAGTAAATAAAAAGGAAAGCCCTAGGGCTTCCCTTTTAGTTATGAATGTTAAAAAAATTCCAATCATGCATTTCAGTTGAAATGAATAATTAAAAAATTTTTAACTTTTACTTAATTGTGTTTGGTGGCAGATTTTCCATTCCATTTGCAGATGATCTATCATAGCGTATATGTTTTTTTTCTTAGATAAACTATTTGGCTCGCATTGGTGGGATTAGCCTGGAAGACTCTATGAGAAAAATATTGAAAAGAATTTTGACAGTGCAACTGTCGATGTTATACAACTTTACAGGAAGAAAAGGAAAGCTAGAGTTTGGTGCCCTAGTTGGGGTGAAAGATATGGTAAGTCTAGAAATTTCATAGATAAGCCATTTGCCCGAAATACTTAGGACATTCCAAAAAATTTTATTATATATATATATATTGATTTATAGTTTTTTTCTGTTGGTATATTTTTATAGTTAGCTATATTTTACTTAATTATTTAGACAAACAATAGCTTTCAGAATGTATACTAAGTTGTCATTTAATAAAATTTATGAAGATTTTTTAATTTGTTGTCATTTGTCAAAGTTTTTATTTAATAAAACAAAAGCTCTAACCAAATTTAAAAATTTAATTTAAACTGCGAGGATACCTGTGTTTATGACAGGACACCTATGTTCTTGTAAAATGGTGGTGGATTGGAGTTTTATTTAGACGTTTTTGTTTTTTTCATTTTCTGTTCACCTCTATTGATTCTTGGTATTTTTTTATGCAGATGCAGTTTAGGGATTGCGATTTCCAGGACTTTTTCCATTCCCGGGATAGCGGGAATTATTTACATTGTTCCCGGGATCCCGGGAAATTCCCGGGAAAATCTTCATCAGAGAAAATATAAATAACTAAATACACTTTTCTATTTTTCTATTTATTTTTTGTAACTGTTTACAACTTTAAAGTGACTTCTGAGAAAAACCAGTGCATCGAGATGAATGTCGATCAATCTAGTTCTATAGCTGGTAAAAAAAAATCCAGCTGAACTAAACACCCTTTCAGCCTCTACACTGGAAGGACGAATAGTTAAAAGCGCATTATAAAGCATATCTAAGTTATGCGATCTTTTATTAGTAGCTTCAAACAGATTGAATTCTTGACGCATAATTGATTTATTGCACTTGACTTCAAAAATATCTTTTTTTTTTACAAATTTTTCTAATCTGGCAGCCATAGATTCAGATAACTGATTTTATCAATAATACTATTGTTAAGTTTTCTATCGCTATCTTTTTCTTTTGCTATATTTTCAATTATGGGAAAAAGTCGACCAGCTATTTCAATCGCTAAATTTATCATAACTGCTTTAGATGGCATGCTAAATAAGTCATCATCCATATCACTTTTAGAAGATTGTGGATTATCTAAAAATTTTAGTAAACCAACAAGATCTTTTTTTCTTTATTGACATATTCTTTCAATTAAAGCATTTTTAAGATCTTTTGCTAGGTAGCAATCTTGAACATCAAGTTCTTTAACCATAAATTTTAATGTGTCATCAGCTGTTAATAAAGTTACTTCCCTTCTGCAAATCATTTCAGAACCTAAGACAATAAGTTCCAGACTTTTTGCTAAATTTTCAATTACTGTAAGTTCATCATCAGACAACATTAGGTTTTCTAAACTGAAATCCACGAGAGATTTAAAAACTGCTTTTTTAACTTTAATAAATCTTTGAATCATGGTCAACATTGAATTCCAACGAGTTTTTGAATCCAAAATTAGCACTAGCTCTTGTCCAAATTCATTTTTAAAATAACGCTTTAAAGAATCCATTTTTAAAGGAGATATTTTAAAAGTTACAACTATTTTTCTAACTTTAACAAGAACTTTATGAAGCTCAGGAACAAGATCAGGAACTTGGTCACTAATTTCATTTTGCTGATCCTCCTCCTCATCATAATCATCGTCATCATCAAAGCATCATCTTCAATATCTTTGTCATTAGTACTTTGATTATTATTTTTACCTTTTTTTTTATATATTACATCAACAACGGCTAAATGTATTGCGTGTGCAAAACAAAGTTGATATTCAGAAGGCGAAGTATATCCTAATTTTTCCATAACAGAAGCACCATCAGTTGTTATGCAAACTACATCATTTGTAAGACTTACATTAAACATGTTTAATTTTTTGATGAGTAGTTCTAGGCAATCATTTGAATTGTGCGATCCTAACATTCGCTCTAATCCAAGATTAATAAGGCCTTCATTAAAGTGAAGATTTATATTCATAAATCTTCTGCCATGTTTTGAATATTCATCCAAATCTATACTAAACTTGCATTTTTTTTCTTTTATTTCGAGTATCTTTTTTTTATTTTCTTCGACTATTTCCAAATAATATATATATATAAGATTCATGACATCTGTTTTCGATTTAGGAAGAGTGAAGCCTTTATCACAAAGCAACTCACGAATTTGATCCGATTCAGTTATTGCATTAATAGAAAAACCATCAATCGCAGCAAAACGAGCCAATCGTTCTCCCAATGAAGCTTTTTTTGTCATGGAATCTATTGTTAATTGAACACAACGTTTTTTAGTTGATGGTTCTTCTTCTTTTTTTAAAATAATATTATGGATTTTTTCTAAATGCCTCTTCAATCCAACAGTGGAACCACCTTTGCATAGTAATATTTTTGGACAATGTTTGCATTGTGCCTCGTCTGCTTTTTTAAGATCAAAATAACTCCAAACCTTCGAAGTTTTAAGATAAATTTCAATATGTAAACAATATAAATAAGCAATATTTCTTATGGTCCGGAAAACAAAAAATTCTGACTTTGGCGGGAAAGTTAAAAAATGTGTGTACAAAAATCCCGGGATCCCGAAAAAAATTTCCCGGGACTCCGGGAAATTGGAATAAAATTTTTCCCGGGAATTTCCCGGGAACAAATTCTCGGGAAGAATCACTAATGCAGTTAGAAAAAATTATCCCACAGCGACGATTAGTCAACTGGAAAAGATCCTTTCAAAATGGCTGTCAGGTTCAATTGACAGGGATGGCCTCAAAAAAATTCGCGAGGAGAGACCTAGAAGTTTAGAGATTCCTGGAGAAGACATTTAATTTTCTTTTTCATAATAAATAATTATATAAAATGTAATGTTTGTTTTCATTAAAGTGTTTATCTTCATGTTTAAATTGTTTATTTTTCAATTAGAAGCTGTTGAGAATAGATTAATAAAAATTATTATTTATATTTCCAATTTGTAATGAGTTTGTAAACATGTAGTTGAAGAATAATAGTGAGAATGTGTTCTAATCACTAAAGCGATTTTTTCATAAAAATCTGTTTATAATCTATTTTAAAAATATATCACTATAGTGATATATTTAGCGACTATATATAGTGATCTTTTCATAAAATTTTCATAAAAATGTTTTTAAATTAAAATGGAATGTCAATATGGTTGAAATAAATAATAAAAACCATAAAAGTCATAATTATGACTTTCATGTCATATATAGATATATATGTAATTATAAAATAAGATATTTTGATATTTAAAATAAGATTATTCTGCATGGCATGCAGATTATTATTAATCAATAATTTGCCGTTCTCCAATATTATGCCAAGGTTTGGCCAGTGTTGGACATTTATTGGGCCGTGATTAGCCATTTTAAACCTATATTGGTCCAATATTGGAGCCATGATTTATCCAGTAATCTGCCAATATTTGCCCAATAAAGGCCCAATTTGCGCTCCCCAATATTTGCCCAATGTTTGCAGCCAATATTTGCCCAATAATGGTCCAATAAACTTGTGCTATCTGGGTTAGGACTTCTTGGGGCAACTAAAAAAAAAAAAGTTAAAGGAGTTAGAAGAACATTTTTGTTATCAATAAATCCATTTGGCATTAAGTTGATATAAAAAAATTTACCACGATAATGTTAAGAATCAAACATTAAATTAAACATAAAAGATGAAATCCCTTTCAAAACAGAACAACACCTAAATATTTTACTAGTTAAAGTATTAAAATTCACCTGGGGTCTTTCAAATTTTAAAGTCAGTCAATTTTAAATATCAGATAATAAAGTCGGAGAAGAGCAGAGTTATCTCTATCAACTGAAGTAGTTAGAAGAACATTCTTGTTATCAATTACAATTTGAACCAATATTGATTCATTTTTAACGATTGTTTGTTATTTTCTTTAAAACGAATTTTAAAGCTCTTGCATATATGCCACCTTATGTCAAAGATGCTTTATGAAATTAGACAAGTTATTGTTTCAGTTAAGTTCATGTCATTTACAACGAAATCTAAAATATAAGATTAAGCTAACTTCAAGTTTTCTTGTATTAAATATGAACAAATATCAAAGTTTTTTTTTGTTTTAACTATACAAAAATATGAATTACATTTACAAAGTTTTATAATAGGTATTTTAAGATGTATTGATATTAAAACAAGTTTGTAACACTAATCTAGTCTCACTGAAATCAAATATTACAAACCGTTTAGAATAAAATACATATAATTTTTCGTTACATAAAATCGAATAAATCATCTTGTAAAAACCATTACTGCAACATTCATGCGGACATCTGCGGATTATAAACCAAATATTTATTGATAACGTATATATTGAACAATGTATTTTAACTCTTAAATTATTGGACCACCTTTGACCACAAAAGAATTCAACGAAGTGAAATTTTAACTGAAAAAAGTACTTCAAATACGCCGTCATTTGAACTCATTTGAAAGATAATAGTTGATTTAAATAAATTATGCAATAAAAAGATAGGTTTAAAAATTAATATCAGAGTAAAATACCAAGTGTTCGCCATGCGATCTAGTCTTCACCTCTTGGTCACTAAAAATATGCAGAGCTAAAGCTAATTGCTGGAAAATGTCAAAATCTTATCTAAAATAAACTCGGATCATCTCTTTATAACTGACAAAAATTGACGATCATTGCTTTAAAAATAAAAGGTACAGGATCCTATTGCAAAAAAAACTTTGCCCAAAAATACTTAATGCTTAACGACAAGTTTTAGATAAGCTTTAGGATAATCACTCAAAAAACATATTATCTATAATTTTTTTGCATATTTTTTTCTCACACTGTTATTAGGATGCAGAAATATATTATAAACAAAGAATTAGTGGATGAATTTGAACGGGTTGGCGTGGATTGGTGGTGGCGAACACTGGAAGAAAAATAACCCCCTAGCTAGTATTCACCACCAAAAAAAGTTTAAATTTTTTAGGCGATAGGCGATTGGAGACACAAACCAGCACATCTAAAAATCCAAGTTCTCCCAAGAGCCAACCCTCTACTAGTGGAATTAATCAACATTATTCTTCTTCTGATAATTCAACAAATGATATCTCCTTTCAAACAAGAGAGGTCTAGTATTATTTCTGTTATGATCTAGCATAGATGGTTTCCTTCGCCAAAAAAGCTCTAGGTTAGTCATGGGCATTTTTTAATTTTATTTTAATATTGATCTTATGTTACTTTGAACTTAGTGATATGTATGGTCATAAAAACATTTTTTTTTATCGTACAATTATAAACTGTTAGCTAAAGTTCGCACTGTTGCGCAAAAGCTTCAATCACCATCTGTTGTGACGTCAGATCAAGTTGTATCTATTCTGGCGGGAGTGGAAGAGAAAAAGAAACACCAAGAGCGCGCAAAGATTGAAAGAATGAATAAACACTCGGCAACTGAGTCGGCAAAGAAGTCAAAACCCCCAGTAAAAAAAAAAGTTATGCACACTAAGCCAATGCAAACAAAAGAAAATAGTTTAAAACAGCATTTTATTCAGGTAAAAACAACTTCAAAGTGACTACTCTATGATTGAGCTGTTGTTTTATTAAATTAATAAAAAAATAGATAAAAACATTTCCACATAATATTTAATAATGTTATTTGCTCTTATTTTTTAAATGACACGCAATGATATGACCGGAGATTTCTAGTTTATTAGTAATGAAAGTGAAAAATAATGTATATAGAACTTTGATGGCGAACATATGTTTCTTGCTAGTGGTCGCCATATGGCTCTTTCGGAGGCTATTGCTCCCGTATTTATTATTGGAGGTCATTTGTTCTTTGAGCACCGTAAAGACCAACTCTCGATCTATAGGCTAAGACTAAAAGATTTATAACTTATAAAAATAAGAGCGAGAAATGAATATTTATATCGGACTAAATTCACGAAAGTGACGAACACTAGGTGTTTTACCCTAGTTAGTAACACAAAATATTATCAAATTAAAAAAAAAGCTTTTATTTTACAACGTAAAAGCATATTACATGATAATTATACAAAAATATATACATTAAAAGCTGAAACATACATAAAAGCTGAAAGTTTAAGCTATAAAATGGTGTATAATAATTTAATTTTTGAGAATGTAATTTTTTTGCTTTTTTCCACTGTGCGCCTGGGTGATTGAATAACTTTAAGCTTTTACATCGTTTGAGCACTGTCCGGCTTTTCGAAATACTTTTAGCGTTTAAAATATTAATTATTACAGTTTCTTAACATTGATTGTTTATGTGCTGGTTATTGGAGTGCTGTTAAAAAACAGTTGTAAGGCTTTGTTTATTACTATAAAGTTTTCAGGCTTGGCGTTAAATAAAGTATGTTATAATCCTTCATAAGATTTTCATTAAAATACTATTTAAACTATTTGAAGTTAAGAGAGCAGGATTTTATAAAAGATTTTATGAAGGATTTTATGAAGGATTTAATAAGGATTTTATGAAGGAAATAAATACAAATCTAATTATAGCTTGAACTACAGCTACTTAGAGTAGCTAAAACAAAGTAAGCTTAAATTATTTAGTTAAACAATTATTTCTATTAAAATTATACATAACTCACTATAAAAGATTACAGTTTTATAGTCAGAAATTCTCCAGTTATTACAACTTAAAAAAATTAAAATTTATTTATCAAAACAATTTTGTTTATTTTTATATTTATTATATCAAAAATTATCTTGTTTTTAGTGAACTTAATATGAATATATTAAATTCACTAAAAACATATAACAAATTGAGGCGGAAATTTAAATATTGCTTTTAAAAACAATTTATGTCACAAGGCATACAACAAAATTGAGGCGGATTTATAATAAATTTTAACTCATAAGATTTATTCGATTTATTTATTTATCAAATGGTTACTTAACAACTTTTATAGTGATTTAAACAAACACAAATCACAAATATTTAAATATTAAGTTCTTCTGTTCTTTTTTTTCGTAAGCTCGTCCACTTTACTCGCTCGTTGTTAATTTTGTTTCTTAATGCTTTTTCTCGAATCCCAGTTTGGTTACAGAAGACCTTTATTTCATCATACTCTAAAATGGAAAACACTTTAAATATATATATATGCCATACATTTTATGTACTTTTAAAAGACAATAATTTTGTTTTAATTACTAGGCCATCCAAAGTTTTTATCTCTGATAAATTTTCCAAACATTTCTTCCAATAGTTCTTCTTGTTATGTTGACCACTGAGTATACATTCTTTCTAAACGAAAAATGCAAAAGCTAATTAAAATCTTTTCAGAAATTTAAAAAGCTTTTATTTTTATTTTTATATGTTATTTTACTATTGAGTAAATTTTAATATACCAAAACTGGCTAATGCAAAAAAGAATTACTGTTCTATTTACAAATCAATTACAATTATAGATCAAACTGTGTTAAGTAATAAATAATTGTATTTTTTTTGTTAGTTTAGACGGCTGTCGGATGCGGGGTAAAGAAAGTAGGGAAAAAAGGCCGGTAAAACTATTAACGACTTTTATTAAGTAAAGACAAGATTTTATACAGCTTTTTTGAGGCAAATTAAGACAGTTAGCAGGTTTGGGGTCGTCCATAAATTACGCCACGCTTTAGGAAGGATAAAGGGGTTTGACGACTCGTAAGGAACTCGCTACTAAAGAGTTACGATGTTGTAAAGAGGTGGGGAGGAGGGGTAAAAAAACGGTCAGGAATTGCGCGACGTAATTTTTGGAAAACCCTTCCCAGTGAAAAATAAAACCGTGTCCCACATGGGTTCCGCGTGGGTTCCGTGTGGGATTGATGGGATTTACGTGGGACGGATTTTCCTATGTGGTATCCGTATGGAAATTTGTCACCTTAAACCCATGTGGGTAATCCCACGTGGGTTACATGTGGGAACCATATGGTATTTACACACATGGGAAATCCCACGTGGGTTTCCTGTGGGATTTGCATGGGAATTAATTTGAAAGCTGGAAACTAAAAAAAAAACTCTTAAAAAAAAACTTAAAAAAAAAATTTTTAAATCAACATTGCATTGCGTTACGTTTACATTGTGTGAAAATATTTTATATTAATATAGAGAATGACAAGCAAGTATGTAAGTACCACGAATCATGTTTATCTTTCTTTATAGAAATAAGATTAAGATTTGTGCAAATAGACGTATTATTAGGATAATATAATAGTTATTTGAATATAGATCTTGAGTAAATTATTTGCAAACAATTAACTGATGCAAGTTGGAATGTTGTCAAAAACCAATCTTGCATGCATGGGACACTGCAGTGTCCCACAAAGAAATGGAGGTTTGAAAGTCAAAGAAATTCCCAATTTTCTTTATTAAAAAAAGAAAAAAATAAGATGGAGATGGGTTTCTGTGACTTTTTTTATGCTCCAAAATTTTTAACTTTAGATATAATAAGGTCCTTAAGACTTAAGGGACTTACGAACTACATTGAGGAACAAAAACAGGATAATTACAGAAACTTTTCAATTTAATCTGGAGTACCACAGTGTAATTAGGAATAAAGTCTCTGGGTCCAGTATTCAAAGTAATATGATCTAAAGTAATATATAAATTAAATAAAATGCTTTAAAATGCATGCAGTTATACATATAACTCCTGATAGTTAACTATATATATAACTAGTTATACATGAAATTTATTATATAAACTTATTTTTTAAGGTTATGCTTGAGCAAATTAGTACCAATTAAGTTCAAGTTCTTATTTATTCATTGTTTTTGTTAATTTTATATTTATTTGTTCAAATTTATCAGTTAGTACTATTTTTTACTACAGTAAGAATGTTTATCATTGTTGAACGTGATTTTATTAGTAACTTAATTTTATTTTCAACATATTTTGACAACACCCTTTATATTTTAAATGATGAAAGTTTTATTTTTCTATTAATGTTCAATTTATTTCGTTTCAATAACTCAGATTGAATCTTAACTGAATTATTGTAAGCTTTGTACGAGGTTTGTTGTATATCAAATGGTGTTGTAAATAAAGTAAAAATAATATATATATATATATATATATATATATATATATATATATATATATATATATATATATATATATAACATTAAAACAATAAAACTGATACAAAATTTCACTTTAAAACGAATACCATTAACATTGTGATGATAATAGCATTAGGAAACTAGTTTCTGTAAATATCCTGTTTTTGTTCCTCAATGTACTTCGTAAGTCCCTTAAGTTTTATGAACCTTATTATATATAAAGTTAAAAGTTTTGGAGCCTAAAAAAAGTTACAGAAACCTCCCTATCTCCCCCCTATTTTAATTTTTTTATTTAATAAAGAAAATTTGACTTTTAAACCAGCATTTCTTTGTGGGACACTGCAGTGTCCCATGCATGCATGCTTGGTTTTCGACAACATTTGAACTTGCATCAGTCAATTGTTTGCAGATAGTATACTCAAGAACTATATTCAAATATCATATGAACATGTTAGAAAGTGTTCATATGATATTTGAATATCACAAATTTAATAATATTGTTGTGATATGTTATATAAATAATACCATAATAGATTATGATATGAAAATAAGGCAGGATATGAAGGCAATGATCAAAGAATAAATTTACTTATAGAAATTTAGATGTTTGTTTATTAGTTTCAAAATATTGTATTATGTGTGACCATGGCCTTTTATAATAACAGGCCTTGACATCACGCAACAAAGTTGTTAAACTGAAGGCCTATTCCTAATACTGTGTTTATATTTTCATCTTTTAACATTAGACGAAAGTTTGTGTTTGCGCTTTTTTAATAAATCTTTAAAATTTAATTGGTTTATAAATTAGACAGCGCAACTTAAAGACGATAACATTGTAAGGTTCACAGCTTTACATTGTAAGGTAATAATATTGTCAAACTAACAATAAGTTTTTTTAATAATTAAAATGCCTTTAAAATGCTGTGTATCTCTTTGCAAGTCTTCAACTACAACAAAAATATCAATACTCAACTACAACAAAAATATTAATTTATAAATTCCCGAAGAATCTAGAGGAGAGAAAAAGATGTAGTGAAGCTATCCCAAGAACTGGTTTTATTGTTACAGACTATACAGCAGTATGTCAACTTCATTGGCCAAATGAAGCACCTTTTGAAAGCAAATATGGGAAGCAACAACCTTTAAACCCACCATCTGTTTTTAAAAATAATCCGCCTAGTTGTTTAGCCACACCAACAAGTAAAGTTAGAAAAACTGTAACTTCAAGCGGTTTTCGAAGCATTTTACCAGATGAGTTAAATGATTTTCTAAAAGAGGATGAACTTATATTTGACAATATTCAATCTTTGTTAAGTGATAATAACAATGTTATTGCTTTCCAGCTTAATAAAAAAAGTTTACACATTCAATCAAAAATGTACAAACTTGGTGTTCCATTATTTATTTTAGTAATTTTCAATGATTATTCATTTGTAGCTAACAATAATGGCACAACTTGTAATATTTCATCTTTAGCTGTAAACAAATTAAAGTTAATAAAAACAAAATCAGCTTTATTTGAAGCAGTTAGATTTTTAAAAAATAAAGAAAGTTCGCTTCAGTCAAATATTCTCTTCGAACACCTTAATGCTATGAGAAAAGTTAATTTTGGGGAAGTTTTATATACTTCAGATATTATATGTAGAGCATATGAGTATTTTGCTATGCGACGAAGTTTATATGATTGTTTGTGTATTGACTACAAGTTGCCAAGTATAAGGACTTTAACACGATTGACTTCAAAAATAAGCTCAATGGAGGACCTAAGTTTTATAAATAGTATTTTTATGAATTTAAATCCATTGAAAAGAACTTCCATACTACTAATTGATGAGGTCTATGTCAAAGCTTCATTACTTACCAAAGAGGTGCTTTGTTTGGTCAAGCAGTAAACTACCCTGAAAAGTTAGCTAAAACAATTTTATCATTTATGATTAAATGTCTTTTTGGAGGTCCAGAATTTATATGTAGAGCTCAACCTGTTGCAAATCTTTTCCCTAAATTTTAGTTTGCTCAATGTCAACAAATTGTTGATACGATAAATAATATTGAAAATAGTAAGACACTGGTAATAATTACTGATGGTAACCGTGTAAATCAAAGATTTTTCGGAATGTTTGGTTAACAACATCAGGTATATATTTATTGTATGATTAAGTGCATCCCTTAAAATCTATACGAAACAATTGGTTGACAGAAAAGACTGACAAACTTCAATTTTTGAACAATAAAGAACTGGCTTTGGCTAAGTGGAGTGATTTAGAAACTTTATATAAAACTGAGTGCAATAGTCTTTTTAAACTCTCTAAACTTAAAGCTAAATCAGTTTATCCAAAACCAATAGATAGACAATATGTATAGTTTTTGTTTGTCTGTTTTTTGCGAAGAAACAGTACCTGCACTAAGAACGCATCCAGAGATTGAAAATAAAGCATTTGAAGGTACTGCTGTATTTATTAAAAAAATATTTTTTTTTCCGAATGTTGTTAATGTCAAAGCACCTGGTACTGGCATTCGGTTTAGAAATGAATTATGCGGAGAAATCCACTCAGTTGGTGATCAACAGTTACAACTGCTACGAGATATTGCTGAATTGTCAAATTTTATGAAACCTACAGGCAATAGCCTGTATGTTTCATAAATAAAAACTTATGATGATTCTACCAATTATTATTATAAATATGAAAGTTATCTGTATAGCCTAAACAGAGGCAGACTTGAAATTCCTTCTGATACTCTTGTTTAATGGTCAATATTTTGCTTTTTTTTCAAGGTGCTACTGACCCTTTATGCAGAACATTTTGTGTTACTCAGTTTAAGTTCATTGCTGCTAAATATAAATTTAAAATCACAAAAAAACAATGCAGAGTATATTCTGATATTCTTCTAAAGAATTACTCACTAATTACCACTTGCAAAATACTAAAGCTATCATAATTTATGTGAAAATTAGTTTTGTAATTAATTATGCTATTTACTTGTTATGTTTTTTATTTTCTCATTAGCCTATATGTCTCTCAATATGTTTGGATTTGTAAATATTTACCCTGTTGAGATATATTGATAAAACTTTTTGCTTGAATCTACTTTTGTTGGTGTTTTTTATTGTTGGTGATTTTTATTGTTACCGTTTTTAACAAAAAAAAATTAAAAATACAGTTATCTTTCTAATATATAGATATATACTTTGTTATGGTTCTGCTTGTTATTGATACTATTTAATATTACATAAATATTCTTAATGAAATTTGAAGTACGAAAAATATGATTATCTTTTAACAATTTTTTGGTTTTCTTTTTATATTTCCGTCTTTACTAGAGATTATTATTAGAAAACATAGACTGCCATTACACCCTACCTAATATAAAAATATATCAATATAAGTAAAAGTGAAAGTTTAATCGGCCTTCAGTTTTTACGGCATTTTGCGCAATGTCAAGGCCTGTTATTATAGAAGGCCGTGTGTGTGATGAAAAAGTAAAGATACTTTTGCATCCAGTGGCTATTGCACCCAACGACTACATCATTGAAAAAGTAGGTTTTTACATTTTTGTTTTCGTTTTTTTGTTTAATTACTTATCCTAATTGATCACTTTTTTTTAGGATTCTCCTCATGGGTTCAAGCTCCTTACGCATAATATGTGTTCAATTACCCATAATACGTTAGTCATTTTAAGTAATAAATTAGGAAATAATTATTTGTGAAATATTGTAGTCATTAATGACATAAACCTGGCTAATAATTAAAATTGCTCGACTAATAAGGTTCCTTATTAAAATTGCTCTCTCTCTCCCCCTCTCTCTCCTCTCTCTCCTCTCTCTCCTCTCTCTCCTCTCTCTCTCTCTCTCTCTCTCTCTCTCTCTCTCTCTCTCTCTCTCTCCCTATATATATATATATATATATATATATATATATTTGTATTTTTTTTTTAGAAAATGTTTGAAGAAAGTTAGAAGATACTAAAAACCTTGGTATTATGCAATTCGAAGTGATTTAATTAATTCAGTCGACAAAAAACGGCGTGTAAATCGCAAAAGAAAAAATAATATTTTTAATATTCATTTTGGATGTATTGATTAATAGCATTTATTTTAAAATAAATTCATTTTGCAACACGTTTTTTAATTTTATAAAATTTCGTTATAATAGTTTAAGGTAAATCCCACATAGGTTATAGGTGGAAAATATCACATGTAAAAGATCAAAAATGCTACACATTTTGAATACCAAATGGGATAAAGTAGCAAATACCAGATTAAGTTAAGCCTCTCTGAAAGCTTCGATGATTAATTTTAAATTACTATTTAAGTAATTTTTAAATTAAAAGAATTTTAAAAACTATTATAGAAGCATTCGGACTTTCATTTGTCTAGTATTGACTACTTTAATACCATTTGGATTAAAATATGTGGCATTTAAGATCTATAACATGTAGTATTTTCCACCTATATCCCATGTAGGATTTACCACATAAAACCCATGTGGGATTTGCCATATGAAACCCACATGGGACAAAATAATAATCCCCATATGGGTTACATATGGTAAAAACCCACGCGTATCCCATATGGGATTTACCATATGGAATCCATGTGGGATTTACCATATGAAACCCACATGGGACAAAATAATAATCCCCACATGGGTTACATATGGAAAAAATCCACGCGTAACCCATGTGCGCTTTTTCACTGGGTTTGCAAAAATGTCCAAAATTACCTTCTAATTTTTGAGCAGGAGATTTATTCAGTTCAACATTTGAATTTTGAATTTCTTTTGACAGATGCTGACTTTTTAAAGGTTTTTCTAGAAGTAAAGATTTTTAAATTTTAGATATCATCATTATAAGTTTTTAATCAAATAATAACAAATATAAGATTTAATAACATTACTAAAAAAAGTATATTCCTCTGAAATTAACACTATTTAATAAAGAAAAATCAAACATTACCATGTAAATTATCAATTGCCTAATTTTCAAATTTGCCTCCTTTTTCAGGTTCACCTCCATTGGGATCTACTATTTAAAGTTAAATTTAGGTGCAGTTTATTTATTTAAAGTAATAGAAATTCTATAAATAAATAGAGATTTTAAAATGAATATAAATTCCCACCTGTTTGAATCAAACTTAAACTGGTTTTCATACATTTGGGATTCTTGGGTCTGCTTCCTGCATCAATAAAAAAAAAATTTTTGAAAATAATTGTAGAATATCATTACGTAAATATTATTTAATGCAAAAGAAATTATTATTGTGAACCAATTTGTAGAACAAAGTTAAACTATTTTTGCACTACATTTCGAGCACCACATAACTATTTTTGATATATCCAATACTTTCCCGATCTTTAAAAACAAACTTAAAAGTTTTATTCTATTTATTGATGACGTATTTAAATTCTTTTTATAATAACCACGAGTGCGTCTTTTTTACTTTTCTTATGATGTGGAAAACATTTTAAATTTGATCGAAAAAAACATTTTTTTTTAGATATTTATAGTTTAAACACTTTGTAAAAGTTCTAGCTTTTTGATATATTATCACGTCTAAATTAAGGACGTTTTTTAATTTTATTTAAAACAATTCGATTGAGCAAAATCCTAAAGAAGTTCAAAAAGTTACTCGTAAATTCTGTATAAATAAAAAAAAGCTCGAAGAAATTTTAATTTAAAATCCAATAAGAAGAAGAGTTGTATTAAACCTAGTTGTATAAAGCAAAAATAAGTTTTTATTTATTTCATTTCATTTAAAACATAAATTACAGATTGTCAAATATAAGGTTTTTACAATTTTTATCAAGTTTTTACAACTTTTTCAGTTTTTTAATTCGACGTAAGAATCGTCTATAAACTACGTCATGCACTAATGGAGTGGGGAGGGGCGAAGGTTTTCAAAAAAATCAAAAGTTTTTTCTCCCAGAGAATTAAGTTAAATAAAAAATCAAAATAGCGTTTAATTTAATATAAATTGCCTTGTAAAAGAGCTTAAGTTCTCTTCTTTTTTTCAAACAAATTTAGCATTGCGTAATTTATGGACGGTTTCTTAACTGAAGTTCAACATTTACCGTTTCTTTACGTCATATTTATGTCATTCTGTAAAATAGATTTTTTCTAAACAGTGCGCAATCTGGCTTTAATACATAGCCTTATGTTAAATTTACAACAAGGAGCGAGCAGTATCAGTAGACGTATCTGACTTAATCTTTTGAATCGTTCGCAAAGGTTCGTATCTGTTATTATATTTTTGAACTATAAAGTTAATCAGTTACTTAATTAACTATTTTAATATTTGTTTTTAATCGCTAAGTTGTCGAGAAGTTAATTGCAATACTTATTTGCCGTTACTACTTTTTGCAGTTTGTTTTTTTATATAGTTGTAAAAGTTATTATATATTATGATAATAACTTAATAGGATTAAATGTTAAGATTATTAAAGGGTTAACAACTTAAAATCAAGTGATTATATATTGTTATAGTTACATTGTTATATTTATATTGTTATAGTAAACATACGTTGGCTTTTCTTTAAAATTTATAACATCGATTGAAACAAATTAGATGCAACAGGTCAATTAGATTTTAATTAGCAATGCCTTTATACTTTTTTAAATTGATTATAACTTTTTTAAACCATAGTTTTTCGGATTATATATTTATACATAAGTAATTACTTAAATTTCAAGCATAAAATTTTAGTAAGAAATAAATAATATAAATACCGATTCAGGTATTTATATTATTTATTTGAGATTCAGATTAATACCGATTCATCATTATTATTCAGCTAAATTATTGTAAATTTTAGTAATTTAGTAATAGTTAAGCATTAAAGTAATATTTTTTATTCTTGGTTATTTAATTTAAAGTGTTTTTATTATCATTTTAGAGGATCAATTTAAGCAGAATGTCTGCCTTATTAGAGAATTTATTAGAGAATTAGAGAATGTTAACAAAAAAATTTAGATATTCAGAAAATCATTGTGAATTGCTCTAACAAAGTAACTTGTACATATTGTCTATTCTATTAGGATTAAAAACCATTATTGTAATTTTATTTGTTTGACTTTTTTTTTTTAATCCTTCTGATACAGCGTCTTGGCCAGATTAATTTAAAATCAAGGAAGAGTTAAGGAAATTGAATTAAATTTTAAAAAAATTAGGGAATATGGCACTCCATTGAACTTACATACCTTAATTAAGTTGTAAGTCATACACATAATGTAAAATATTCAAATTGCAAAATTGTTTTATGAACTTCTCTTGACTTACATATGACTACATAGGTTGTAATTGAAAAGCATTTTTCTAAAGGAATTGAAGTATGATTTTTTCTAAAGTTGAGTTTTAATAACTTAAATTTAAATCAGGTGATCAGGGAAGCACACCTTAAAATAATGTCTAACATCCCCTAATTAAAGTTTTAGTAACTTTAATTAGGGAGATCTTGTAAATGATAAAAAAAAATCATTTTTAGGTATCAGCAAACACTCTGAGATTTAGTCAATATTTTTGTTATTAGGCATTTAAAAAGATTTGACTTTTTAGTACTGTAAATAAAGTTACTAGTGCTTCAGTATTTTTGTTACAAAATTTTTTAGACTTCTTAGAACTAAAGGCATATCTGTATTTCAAGCTCTTAATAGTAAGTCTGTAAAGAGGTCTTTAACGAAACAAATAATAAAACCCTGCCCCTTAGAGTTAGGCTCAGGGTTTAGTCTGGGTATGGCTTTCAATTTAAAAAAAACTTCTTTGTTGGGTTCAGGGTTGTGAAGTTGTAAATAAAAGTTTTTTTTTGGTTTCAAATTTTTTTTTTTTTTTCAATGTTTATAATGAAACAACTTTTTACTCAAATGGTATTATAATAAGTTATCAAATCTTGCCATAACAATATTGATATATATTTGTCTCATAAGTATAAGCTGTATAGAAGAACTATAAACAACTGTAAGAATAATCTATTCATGTTTCTCCACTGGTTTTTTAACGAGTGTCTTTTTTGTTTTATTGTGTTAACCTAAATTTTGTGTTTGTTTTATATTATTACATTTATGTTGCAAAAAAGTGTTGTTATTAGGCAAAATTACTTTTAAGTTACTTAATTTTTAAAGTTGGGGCTCAAAGTTACTTAATTAATATTAGGCAAAAGAACTTTTTTGTGTTATTTATATACTTTATATTTTATATTCATATATATTATAAACTTTATAAATATTCAATTTTTTATGCAGTACATACAATTTATTTTGTAACTTATAATAAATAAGAAAAAGAAAAGTAATTAAATTAAATGTACTTAATGCATATTGATATTAGTAATGTTAGAAAGTATTAGTAATAATAAAAAAGATGTTTATATAAATTAAAGATATGTAACAATGTAAGGAATACTTTGTAATTATTGCTCCTAAATCAATAAGATTATTATAAGGCTTAGATAAGTAATAGCTAATATGTTATGTTTAATTAAAAGAATTAGAATTTGAAAATGTTTTTTATTTATTTAGGTTTGGCTGTTTTTGGGCGCACTTTGTCATGGTGTCTGCTATTAATTCTAACGCTATTACCTACATGTAAAAGCACAAATAAACAAAATTACATTAGCTTCTTTTGTATTATATATTTCACACTTTATTTGTTATTCATCAATTACTAATCATTTGAAACAGATAGCCAACTACAGTTAATTATGTTATTAATGTTCTCCCAGACTTATATGCAAAATTAATAACATTTTATCACAAAGATTTTTATTATTATTGTTAATATTTATTAGAAATGAAATTGAGTTCAAACTAATTTTTTTTTTGTAAAATTAAACCTGAATTAAATTAAAGTTGCCTTGTTAAACTCTGGGACCTCTGACATCTAATACAAACGCTTTTTCGCTAAAGCCGCATGCTGTTTAGCCAAAATTATTTTTTGCTTGACTAATTGATAAATTAACTTGTAAAATTCGCTTGTAAGAGCGTTTGTAATAAATTTCCGTCTAAAATCCAAGGTCAAAAATTTATATCAAACTGCTTTTCACCGTGTTACTCGAGCTGTATAAAATAGCCGCATGAGTTATAATTTTATCAAAGGTAAAATTGTAAATAGTTAATAATTTTAATAGTTAAAATTGTAATAGTTTATAATTTTATCAAAGATTAAATTATAAACTAGGATTTACGTAGTTAAGTCGTTCTCTAAAGCGTATTGAAAAAAAATCATAAGATAGTGGAGTCATAAATAATTTCTAAAGATATTAATAATATGTATAATCAATTGTATACTGCAAACAATTTTTACCTTGCGATGAAGAGTGATTCTTTTCTTTAAATGAATGAACGTTTAATCTCGACTGAATGAAGTTTTTGCGCAAGCAACTATTTATCTAGAACGGCGCAAAATCTTCGAAGTTCGAATTTTTCTTATAATATTATCTAGAAGTTTCCTTGTCGTATTTATAATGTCATCTTCGCCACATTCTTCTTTAAAGTAATATCTAGAAGTTTCCTTTTAAAATTCATGACGTCATCGCTCTTTATTCTTAAAAGTAATATCTAGAACTTTTAAATTTATGATGTCAGTAAAACGAGTGCTTACTTCAGTCTTATTATTTCAGCTTACAACTAATTTGTTTTATCTGTGGATAATAGATCTTTTAAAAAAATCTATACGCTTCTCGGAAATTCTTTCTAGAAACTATATTTATAATTTATCTAATTATCTTGCCTGCAATAAAATGATGTTCTACTGCTGAAATGAAATAGAAGTAAACATGCAGACTCTTTATAACGACTTTTATTGTTAAAATGAATTTTTTTTGAAAAAAAGTTTTTCAAGAGTTCCTTTTTAAATAATGATGTCATTTAAGCGGTCCATCTCCTTTTTTTTTCGAATTTTATGTAATGTTCATAATTTAAACATTTTGAGCTTTAATATTTAGTTACATGATTTTTTATCTATCTTGTTGTGGAACATTGTTATGTGGAAGACTAAGATAAACTATATTCAACAGAACACTTTATAACATTCAACAGATGAACTATATTCAATCAAAAATCGCCAGAACTGTAATGTATCGAGTCCGCCAATATATGTGAATATTTCAAGTCTCAAATTGATATATTTTGGGCTGATTCACTGTTTTATTAACTATGCTAATATATCATGGGCAAGTACGCATAAAACGAAACTTGAAAAAATTTATAAGCTACAAAAACACGCTTGCCGAATCATATACTCTAAACATAAACGTGAACATGCAAAACCTCTTATTAAAGATATGAAAATGATGGATATATTTGAAATAAATATCTTCCAGCATCAAATTTTTATGTTTAGATACTACAACAATTTTTTACCATTAAATTTAGATGATAAGTTCGAAATAAAGCTAAATGAATAGTATTATCTAAGATCAAATAGAAACATTAACTATAAATTGCCTCGGAAATGTAACCAACTCTCAGAATATTGTATATCGTATCGAGGACCTAAATTGGAATGAATGTGAAAAGGATTTTAAGTTTACGGTGAAATCCTTAAGTTCATTTAAGTTTCAAGCATAAAAAAATTTTTTTTTAATGTAATGTCTGAATAATAAAAAAAATATTTTTATTTAAACTAATTAATTCTTTGTTTTTTTGACTATTATAATAGTCACATTTTAACGTAAAACCAAAAATTTTTGTTATCGGCGGATTTTATACTCACTCTTTAATTTTTTAACAAACGACTACACCAATTTTTTAATTTTTATAAACTACATTTTAATGTTTTCAAATCAAAAAGTGTTCTAAATTCTTTTCTGATGCAGATTTTTATCTAAAATTTAGTTGATAATTTTTTGAAAACTAGACTTTTAAAAGCAAATTAAAGACAGACAACTGAGTTCTTAATTTTTCAAAAATTAAATTTTTTTTTAAACTAATATAGCTCAAAATTTGATGCAGGTTTCTAATTTGCATTAATAATAAGTTTCTTAAAAAGTTTTTGCATAATATTTTCATTTTGAAACAGTTTTAAAAAAATGTTCATAGCAACGGGTGAAGCAATATCGAGTATGTACATTTTGTGTTGTTTTTCAGAATTACTGTTTCAAGATTAGGATTTATATACTAATTGCCACCTAATATTGTGTTTCTTTTATATGCAGACATACGATTTTTTTGTAAGTTATTAAATCTTTATTATAGAGCAAAGTAAATAAAAATGTGAAAAATCATATTTGAGTGTTTATTGAAACCGCATTATTTATATTGGTATGAAGCCTGTCGTTTAAATTTATTAAAAACTTAAAATGGCACCAGATCATTTTACTTTAGCTGGTTTTAATTATAAACAAGAAATTAGTAAATAATACAAAATAGATAAAAAGATATCACTATTTAAGACATAAAAGTTTTAAGGTTTTTTCGATTTCAACATTTATCAAAAGGCGGTAATTTAAATTTACACATTTAGAGCAGTTTTGCAAAGTTACGTTACTTCTTTGCTCATTCAAAAACTACAACTTCAAACACCTTTACCGTCTTTTCTTATTCCTAAAGAAAAAACAATTTAAAAAAATTATGAGAACAACTTTGTTCCAACTTATTGACATGATTTTCACCTAATATTTAAAATATACTCTTATTTTTTTATTTATGATGACTACAACTATTAATAATAGTTGTATTATCATTAACTTCTTGCTTGTTTATTTTTCATTAATATCATCAAAGTAGGATTATAATAAAAAATAAACAAGCTAAAAGCTGTTTTCATTTGTTACCATAGCTACCATTTTACATATCTTCTTTATTGTTAATGTCAGTTATAACATTTACTATTAAGTTTTTTATTTTTGTTATATGTGTTATTTCTGTTATATGTGTTATTTTAGTATTTAAGGGTAGTTGTCCCTTTAAAAATAACTTTACGGTAGATTATTTCTTTTTTTCGCATTTTTTTGTTAATAAGTTATCTTATATATATATATCTTTACTCGTAATTATTTATACTATTATATTTTAGCTTTTAAGTTTTGATGAAAAATTAAAAAAATGTTTTAAAATGTAATGAAGAACAAACGAACAAACAAACAAGCAACAAAAAATAAAATATTATACTAAATATAAAAAATATTATACAATATATAATCATAAGAATTGTAATACCAACATAGATAAACTAAAACATTATGTCGAATGTAATTACTTATTCAGTATAAGTTTCTTAGCAAGATCTTCGTACTTCAAATTAGTAGTCATACTTTTAATCTCTTTTTCATGAAATCATTAGGAGAGCAGTTTAAGAGTTTTCTGACAAATTATGTAGAATCAATTCAAACGTAGAAATTACAAACTAATATCATCTAAATTAAAAACTATCAAGTATAAGGTATAATCAGTGGCCTGGCAACGGTGGAGTGATTGGGCGGCTCTATTTTAAAGGCAGCACATTTTTTTTAAATATTTTAAAACATATTTGTTTCGCATCCCGACCCGAAAACCACAACTCAGTATTTGACATTTTGTTTTAAAAAGCATCAAACTAGTTAATATAAAGCGAAATATAAATCTTCAATTTATTTTTTAAACTGCAACTACTTTGCAACTTGCATTTGTCTTTTTATCTAACCGAATTTAAACACAAAGTAAAAATTTGTATAAGTAAAAAAAGAGAATAGAACATACCGTAAAATTGGGACTTTGGCCCAAGTTGAATATTTTGTTTCAATAATATACTTAGTACCCTAAGGTATTTCGGTTATTTAGTCTTATTTATAACTTATAATTCTTCATGATATTCTTATAAACAGCACTTTGTTACGACCACCTAAAATTCGTATTATTCTAGTCGTGCAAACTTTTACGCCCCTATTAATACCTAGTAAAGGTATTTCAAAAGTATTCAAAAAAATAATTTTTAATTATGAGTCTTTATTCTATCATGTTTTGGAAGCTTCAAGGCTTATACTATTTTTGTAACTGGAGCTCAAAAAAAAAAGGATGCCTTTGGCCTACTTCCTGGGCTAACTTTTCCCAGGCTTAAAATACCAAATGTAGTATTAAAAAAATATTATATAATAGTTTTAATGATTATTTGTAAAGATTAGGATAGTTTATGTTTTGTCATAATAAAAATTCAAATTTCGTATTAGAAGCTCAATACTAAATCCGTATAATTGTAAAAATTATATCAGTTCTTAGTTTGAATATGCCGAGAATTTAATAAAAAAAATCATGTAAGCAGAAAGTCTGTAACCTGTACTTTATAACAGGTACACCATAACGCATTAAAAATTAAAAAATTGTTTATTAAATCAAAAACAACCAGCTTCAAAATACAAAATATCCATATTAGTATCAAAGATAAGGTTAAACACGCATATCTCAAAAAGCATTATGGATAGCCATTTATATCTACAAAAAAAAAAAGTTTTTCTTTTGATATAAATAATTCAACGGCTTTTCTGTGGAATCATATGACTTTAGACGTATAGCAAAATACTATTTAGACAAAATGAACTTGTTGAATTTGTAAAAACTTACATAAAAATTATAAAAAAAATTTATAATTTTTATGTAAGTTTTGTCACAAAATCATTCTTAAAACCTTTTAGTTAACTTTTGAATTTACTAAAGTTTTGAAAATGTACAAAATTTTGAATTTTTTTTTTTTTACCTTAGCATTGCTATTTTTATAGATTCAATGCATCGTTTAGTTCCTTTTTACTGGGTAAGGCAAAGTCACTTTAACACGCGAGGTGAGTTTTGCCCACCATTTAAACCCTCTAAAAAATACTTAAAGTGGTTATTTTTCAGTTATGATACAGATAGTTTTAATTATCATATCTATGCACTTCTAACGGTGCTCGGTGTTTGAGGAAATAACTTTTGTGGTTTTTATGCACTCGACGTTAATGTGTAAAATCAGCCAAAGCCACCCTAGTTTACGTTGACTTATTAATTTACAAGAGTCTGAAAGTTAAATATCAAAAATTATATAAACTTCATCAGCTGCTGTGAATTCTGTTACATTTATTTGGAATTATGGAGCAGTTTCACTTATTATTTCTTCCTTAATCCATGCTAGGAAGTTTTGACTTCTGTCGCTGTCAAGCGCATAATCGAAACATGATATAGTGCAAATAGTGTTGTGAAAAAAAAAATGACTCAAAGATCCAATAGCTAAGGAGCATTTAATGAAAAAAAACCAGATGTACTAGGTCAAATGTTGAGGTACGTTGGTTGTTTTGTAATTATTTTAGTTTTTGGGTTTTCTCGGGTTGTTGAAGTCAGGACGACTCCCACAACCCGAGAAAACGCAATCAGAAAACAAAGGTATTAGGTCAAATGCTGAGGTACCTTTGTTGCATTGCAATCATTTTAGTTTTTGCATTTTCTTGGGTTGTGAGAGTCATCGGTCCTTCGGGAAATAAATGATACACACACCTAACTCAAACAAAAGAATTGATGCGATATCAAACTAGATGCTCTAAAATTATTTTCAACAGAGAATAGGTATCAATTGGTTAATAAAGCAGTCTTTTATACAAAAGATTCGTATTACTTGTTACAAATAAAATCTTCAAGAAAATCGACTCATAAAGCACACACGTCAAAACTTATCTAAAATTTATCGATTATTCATTCACTGTTACACTACCTATTATATTATCAGTTAAGTAAGCACATGCCCTAAAGAATATACATAATATAAAAGCAAGCGCGTGGTATAGTATACAATTTTGATAATAAATACGCCACACCTTTATTCATGCAAGTTGAAGTGTTTGATGCTCATTTATTAAACCACTTTCAAAACTTAAAATATTTTGAAAAGCAATTTTTTGTAATTGATCACAAATATTCAACTAAATACAATTTTAAAATTAAGATGATTTTATATTAAAATTATGACTTTTCTATCTTATTCAGAAAACCTATGGAATTAAATTCCAAAGAGGAAAATATAACATATGACATCAAAACATAAAACCATTACTAATGATGAAGTAATTAAAAACTTTCTGTAATGCAACTATGTTACCGTTGTACGGAACAATTCTAGTACAATCTAGAATTAATTTTAACTTTAAATTAATTGATTTACGCTCTCATTTAAGTTAATAGTATTAATTCAAATAAAAATAATTGATTTCATTTTTATACTATAATTAACAAAAATAATTAGTACTAATAAGACTAATAGCTTCTTTATATACGTTTTACGATCACATTTACAAGACGATCATTTTGATAGTTAAAGTAAATATGAAATCGTAAATATAAGATTGTAATGTAAATGTGAAAATAAATTAATTATATGCTCATATTTTATATTTTTATTTTATTTTATTTATATAATTTTTCTGAACTTCTTGTTTTTATTAGTTTTTTTTACTTTATTTCAGGTAATCGCGTTTTATTAGCGAATCACTAATTTTTCATAACACCGGTCATTTGCAACGCTATGCGTTTTGGAATATTGATCTTTTTAACTATATTGAATAAATACAATTCTGAATGAAAAATATAAAATTTTCATTATAACGGTTTCTTTTCTACATAAAAATGATTGTTATATACTTAGACACCCTTATTCCGTGGAGTAGCTTCAAAACTTTGGCGATTCAGTAGAATTGTAACTGTAAATGTAACTAAGGGCTATCAAATATATTTCGTTAATAAAAACAAAACAGTTTTTTTACTTCTTCATTTCAGTTTCATAAATACTTACAAATAAATAAACCTAAAGAATTTAATCAACAGATATATAAGAAATTAAAATTCTTTGTCGTTTTTAGTTTACTGAAATTAGGATTTTTTTTTTTAATGTAACACTAGTAATTTGTAACACAGTCAAAATGTCTGAAATAAATGATTTTAAATGAAATAAATGATTATGAATTTTTCGGAAATGAGGCAATTCTGATTTGATGAAAACTTATATCCAGATAATATTATTTCAATGGCATTACTACGGATTGTTCATATTACTAACCAAACAAATAAAAAAAATTGTTTTATAAAAATGCGAAAAACAATAATTGTGATCAACTGAGAATTCTTCATATATATATCAGAAACTTAAACTTAGTAATTTAGAAAATCTTCTTAATTTTTTAGAAGAAACTAATATTTTTTTAATATCATTTGTTTAACTAAATAACTGAAAAAGATTTAAATATTCGTATTTAAATCTTACTTACTTTGATTTAATTTCTCAAGAGAGATTCTCAAGAGATCAATAAACGCGGGAGTTCTAATTTATGCAAAAAAAAGTATTGCGCGTAATATTAAGAATGATTAAAGTATTTCTGACGTCGACAAATAAATTTCAATTCTTGAATTTCTAAACAATCAATGGCCAAAAATATTTTTTTTTTCATATTTGTTGGTTGTTGTACAGCTTTATATAACCAATAATAAAAATAATAATATAAACTTACAATGATAGAAAATATAACAAATATAAACAAGGTAGCTGAAAGATGATCGCGAGGGTCTTGTCGTCAGAACCTTAAATAATCATTTAACAAGGAAAATAAACAAAAAATAAATAAACTTTTACAAAATTGCAAGATAAGTAGTCTATGTATCTGAAACAAGATCAAGAGGATCTTTTCATCAGAATTTTATACAGGAGTATTATAAATATAAATTTATAAATTTATAAATTTATAACTTATAAACTTATAAATTAAACTTATAATTTTTAACTTATAAATTAAAAAGTATAAGAACAATAAATAAAAAAAGTAGGAATAAACTTCTATAAACGTAAACAGATATATAAACAATAAAAAAGTAGACCAAAATATATTTTTAATTTTTATAACTAATAATAACTCAATCTATTATCTAATGAAAGAATGAGGTTTTTCAGTTTATTTTTAAAAAGGCAAAAAGTAATAGGTACTTCAAAATTAAAATTTGGCAAAATAGTTTTATTCCAAAAGTGCTCGATAGGTAATACAAAATTGATTAAAGTTTGTTTGACAAAAAGGTTCATTTAAAAAATTAATATTTCTCAAAATGTATTTACTGATTTAAAAGTAAAAAGAAATTTGAAAACGGCTAGGGATAAGTTATTTATCCATATATATACAAAGCATAAAATATTAAATACATTTAACTCATATATAATTAGAATTCTCATTTCAATAAAATAATGCTTTGATTCAAAGCCAGGAATATGAGGATGTATTTTGAACAAAACCTTTTTGAAAAGACATTCTTGAAAAGAAAAAGAATTTTATTGTAGGGGACATTAATATGAATTGCCTCCGCTGTTCTACGGATTGTAAAGTTAAAAAAAAATTTGTAAGTGAATTTTTGAAATGGAAGCTATCCCTTTGATAAATTGCCCTACCAAAATCAGCTACTCTAATTAATAACATCCTAACAACTAATATTTTTCAACATTGACTTAAAGAAAGGTACCTTAAAAACATACTTATCTGACCATTTCTCCCCCTTTTTTTACCCTAAACTTTTATTTTAAAAGTATGTCTAAAACAAACATAAAAATAACATAAATGGTTCAAATGAACAAGTTAACATTAAATGCAAGCAAAACAAAATGAATTCTTTTACAACTGCTCTCAAAAAACTTCTTTTTTTTTTTCATTTTGCCGTTTGTTAAAAATTACAAAAATGAAATTACAATAATAGAAAACCCTGGCCGGAGCAAGAAGAAGACAGACTTGTCTTATCATCGAGCCTTGTTACAAATATTATCCTTCAAGCATGTTTTTGTTTGCAATAAATTTTTTTGAGTTTGGTGTGTTAACCTTTTTACAAACTCATAAATACTGTATTATTTTTTTCTACAATATGCGTGAACTGGTTTATGTGCGTCGAAAAAATTGGCATAAGTGCGCTAAAAGAAATTCTTTCGGCACTTATGCCAGTATGCACCTATGCCTGTTTTTAAAACTGCTCTGCGCTTATGAAAGTTCACACTTATGCCAATGTTTGCAAATTTTATTGGAGCACTTAGGCTATTTCGCACTAATGCGGATTCGCACTTATGAGAGTTTTCGCAACTGTTTCGCACTTATGTTAGAACTGCTGCTGTGCGCTTGCGCGCTCGACAGTGAAAATAAATAATTAAATTCAAAAAGTCTCGAAATTGTTCAGCAAGCTGTCTTGGGTAGATAAGATAGAGTCTTATAATACACTTTTATAACTCAGTTTTCAACCTATAGTTCAGCGTATGAAAGAATTTAAAATAGTAAAAAAAAATTATTTTTTTTCAAACTCTTGCGACTAAGTTTAAGTTAGCATATCAAATATATACGTATAACATACATATACTTCCATTCTACTTTTATCATATTTTCTAAACAGTTTACAGTCAGTTTTTACACTTTGCCCCATTTGTGATCTTTAGCATTTTCCCCCAATTTTACTAATGCTTTTTTCTATTTTTATTAAACAAATACTCTTGAATAAGACAGGAAAAATAAAATAGTTTTAAAAATAAGATAATTTTTAAAAAAACCCATTGCAAAACCTATTGTTATCTAAATTAAACTTAAATAATTCGTTTAAATTTTGCTATTCTTATTATGCTGATTCATTTTATTTAATTTAACATTTGTAAGTATTTTAAAAAATCTGTGGATCAGGGAAAAATTTAAAAAGTAGATGTTTGTTTTGTTATATTTTGAGATTTTATCCTTAAATGTAATATAACATCCGAAAATGTTAAATTACTTGAAATAAAACTCAACAACCACCTTTTTTTCGAAGAGCATATGAACACTTTATGCAAATATGCCAGCAGAAAAGTAAACGCACTTTCAAGAATCACATCATATATGTCTTTCGACCAATGTAAACTTATACTTTCTGCATTTATAACTTCAAATTCTTCATACTCCCCATTTATACGGATGTTTCACAGTAAGATACTAAATAAGCGCATAAATCGAATCCATAAGAGAGCTTTAAGAATTATCTACAGAGAATTTGAGTAATTCTCTGTTACTTATCTTAAAAGAAAAATGTTTTTACATAATTTGATTTTTTTATTTCTATTTTTAAATAAATTTAAAAAATTTCAAACAAATGACTAAAACAAAAAGAGCAATTATAATTTGATAAAAAAACAAAAGAAAAAAAGCAAAAAACGAAGTCTTATTTAATTTTGTTCTTTATAACTTGTGCGATTCACTATTGTGAGTTTTTAGACAAGCAGGACGAAAAAGTATTTAGTTAAATAATTTAAACAATTTAGCATTTCTTTAAAAAGTAAAAATAAAATGAAACGCACACGCAAATCGTACTGCAGAAATCAATGGCGAAGCGAGGATCATTAAGACTTGCGACTAAAATAGAAAAAAGGCATTTTTTTATAGTAAAATATATTTTTTTGATTCGAAAATAAGCCATTTAAAAAAAAAAAGAGTTTTTTTTTTGCTCTTTCTTTTTATGACGCTCCATGAATTGTTTGCGGCCTGGGTAGAAGTTCTTTTGACCCCCATCTCACTACGCAACTATTATCAATTACTTACTTTAATTGTTTTTTTATAGTCAATTTATTTTTATTTTTTTATTTTTGTGTGCGTTTTTTGTGTTTTTTTAATACAATTTATTAATTTGATGTTGTTTGATACATACTTTGCCAATTATTGGTCATTGCTAGATATAAATCAATAAATCAATCAATCGATATATTCTAAATTACATGATTTTACAATTCAAGGATGTTTACAAATAGTATAATTACTAATGATGCGTAAACACCTAATAACAATGAAAAATAACATAATAATAAAATAATAATAACTCTAAAAATCATAACTATAATAATAAAAATGGTATTAATAACAATAAAAATAATGGTATTAATAAAAATAATGGTATTATTAAAAATAATGGTATTAATAAAAATAATGATATTAATAAAAATAAAGGTATTAATAATAATAACATTAAATATAACATTGATAATTATAACAATGGTATATTTAAATATATATATACTTATACATGCACACATACATAGATACATACATACATACATACATACATACATACATACATACATACATACATACATACATACATACATACATACATACATACATACATACATACATACATTTTTTTTTTTTTTTTTAGTGATCTTCCTTTTAACCCCCTATTTAACTATTGATTTATAAAAATTATATATGCATCATTAACAACTGTAATATATAATAATGTATCTTGTATTTGTAACGGAATATTTTAAGTTTCTTACTTCGTTAACTTATTTTTTATCTTGTAAATATCTTATAAATTTTAACACGATCATTTCTTAGCTGTACTCGACGACAAGACCGTATGGTCTTCTACGAAGACCATACGGTCTTCCGCGTTCTTTTATTATTAAATACATATTATATATATATATATATATATATATATATATATATATATATATATATATATATGTTTTTATTAATATATATTTGTATTTTAAATATTGTACCGAAATGCTTATTTATAATGTAATAAAAAGAACAACAAAAAAAAAAAAATACATACATACACACATACATACATACATACATACATACATACATACATACATACATACATACATACATACATACATACATACATACATACATACATAGGGGAAAGTGGGGAGTAGTGGGACGGGGGAAAAGTGGGACAACCTGAAATTTCTAATTAGGAGTTGTGCCTAAATACTGTTATTTAATATGAACAATTAAATTTCTTCCCCTCTATTTAGCAGAAATTGCTTAGTTTACCTGCGTGTGCTAGAAGCCCTAATTTTAAAATGTACCTTTAAAAAGTGTTTATATCGGGGTAAAATGGGGCAGAAAAAAGGAATGTTTATGCTGCTTCTTCCCGTCGTCATTTAATTACTTCGATTGGTGAAAGCTCTTGAACATTTTTATGTCGAATAGATGATTTAATGGTATTATCAGTTTCTATTTAATATTTGCGCCAAAGTGTTGTTTTAAATTTATTTGTCCCACTTATACTCACACTTGTCCCACTTTACCCCAATAGCACGGTTTCTCTAAAAGCAAAAGATTATATACTTAGTAATAATTGGCTGGAAACCTAAGGGGATTGAATCGTTGCCTTAAAGAAAAGTTTGTACTTAAAAACCTGTTTGGTTCAGTTTATACATCGAATAAAAAAGATATTGCAAATACCCTAAAAAAAATTCACGTGTCCCACTTCTTTCCAATCTCATCAGTTTTAAAAGAATGAGGAAGATTGTTCCATGTATTGGTGCATGATGTTTAATTGATTCGCTGCCAAATTTTAGTGCCCTAGTATGTTCTACAAAGTTCTTGTCGCATGAAGTAGATCTTAGGAAGTGAGAATGTTTGTTACATATTTGAAGGAAAAAGTTTTGAAGAAATTCGGATGTTTATCATGAGGATAATACTATACAAATAAATAATTTATAAAAAGTAATATTGTCGTTCAGCCTAAGAACTTTTGATAATTTATACAGCAGAGAAACATTGTCAAATAGGAAGTTTTAAAAGTGAATAATTTTAAGGGCTTTGTTTCAAAGAAAGAAGAAAATCAGGATATACTGTGTCGAATGTTTTTTGCAGGTCATTTCTTAAAGTTTCTGTAAAATCAATTAGTGCATTTGTAGTAGAATGGTTACGTCTAAATCCGTAATGTAATTATGAAAGCAATTAAAGGTATCAAAAAAGTTTTCAGTCTTTTGTGTTGTATAGTTTTTTCAAATATTTTTCCAATGTTGGATAACAAAGAAATAGTTCTGTATATAGATGGTTCAAACTTCGACCCATTTTTGTGAATTGAAATAATGTTAGCAATCTTAAAAACGTCACGAAAAATTCATTTTTTAAATGAGTTATTAACCATTGTAAAGATTGCTTCAGATATAATTTTTGAAGATAGTTTAAGAAATGAAGTCGGAACACTATTAGGGCCAATGCTTTTCCTATTATTCATCGCGGAAATAATTGTTTCAATTTCTACTTTAGTTACAGGTGAAAGGAAAAATGAGTTAAAGTTTGGGATTTTCAAAAAATCGTTAAATTTATTATTTGAAGGTTCAATTTTTTCGGAAATATCCACTGATTTTATATTTAAAAGCAATCATTAAATGAATTAGCATGAGTTTTATTATCGATAATTAGGTTGTTATTGATCATAAGTTTAATAGACTGATTTTGTGTGAAACTATAGTTAATATTAATTATTTCTCTTATTCCTTTCCATGTATTTTTCATACTGTCTAAATTGTTTTTAATTGTAAATACTTTTTTTATTTCTGTATGCTTTAAATAAATTAAATGTACTTTTATTTATTATAGTTGACGAATGAGAAATTTTGTGTACAGTTTATCTTTTATTTTAATTGACTTCAAAATGCCTTGAGTTATTCACGGCTTACTTTAACATTTAATTTGTCTTTTTGTGAGAGGTTTTAATGGCGCATGTTTATTAGGAATATTTTCAAAAATTTGCTTGAATAATTTAACAGATTGATTAGGGTCGTGTTCTTCTTTCATTAATTAGGAACAAGGAATACTCCTAATATCATCTAAAAAAAGCATCATTGTTGAACCTTTGATAACACCTTCTGTATATCTGTTGTATATTTGGAGTGAAAACTTGGGATTTGTACAAATTGTGCTAAATGATCTGAGATGGAAATTATTAGGTTACCTGATATAATGTTGTTAGATTGAAAACTAATGAAAATGTTATCTTATAAGAGTTTTTGAATTTACATTGACTCTCGTTGGCGTTGAAATGTAAGGAAAAAAAGTATTTGAGCACATATTATTAATGAAAAATGATATTTCAGGCAAGTTTTTATAATTAAGAAGATTAATGTTGAAGTCACCCATAAGCATAATATTTTTATTTTCATTTGTAAGTTTTTCCAATAAATTAAAAGGAAAATTTTTATTAAGATACCATTTGCAGTAACGTTTGTTTTTAAATTTTCTCACTATAATCTCTCGGTTTAAGATTCAATAACACCTCTACGAATTAGTACTTTCCTTTATTTATTTAGAAAAAGCCTTAAAATTCGTAATTGTTTGTAGTAAAAAAATTTTAATTTTAGTACTAGATAAAACGTCAATGATACCTTTGCATTGTTCGTTCTTTTTGTTTAAATTCAAATACTTAAAAGCTCAAGACTCGAGTTACAAAATAGTTGTTTTAATAACATTTCTTGTTGAACTAAATTTTCAATAGGGTTTTAGTAAAACTTTAAACAACGTTTTTGGAATACTTTTCCACATAAAAAAAAAGTTATATGTTTGTAGCTTTTTTAAGGCTGTTAAGAGCAGTTTTCTAAAACATGTTTAAAACTTCACTTTAAGTAGGTTTTAGTTGAAAAAATCTACCTAAAGTGAAAATAAATATTAAATGTTTGAAAGTTTGCTTAAAACATGTTTTAAAAATAAACTAGTAGTTGATTTATTTAAAAAACGTTTGAAAGTTTGCCTAAAGTGGATTTATTAAAAGTTTGTTTGAAACTTCGCTTAAAGTGGATTTATATAAAACATGTTTGAAACTTCGCTTAAAGTGGATTTATATAAAACATGTTTAAAACTTCGCTTAAAGTGGATTTATACAAAACATGTTGAAAAGTTTGCGTTAAATGGACTTGAAAATAAGTGTAAAAAGACGTGTAAGGATTGCTTTAAATTTAAGTTTACAAATTATTTTATTACTTTCTTACAGCAAAATAACTTTTACATTACCTTGATAAACAATATCATTTGATTTAAAACTTATAATTAATTTTTTTTTTTTGATCAAAATCTGTGCATTTGCGACCTCATTTATTGCATTTTTTATGCTATATCATTAGAAAGAAAGATTTTACATTTCATATTAGTTTTATTAGTATTAGGTGTTGATGTCTTATGGAACAAAAAAACTCGATTAAATATTGTAAAGATTTATAATCAAAACCTAATCTCAAAATGTAGATCCACTTTAAGTGCTGTTTTGTACAGTGACGAAATATACATGATCAAAATAACAATCACTTAAACTGAAAATTATGTTTTTAAATCAAAACGCTTTATCCGCCAA
>NC_088926.1:33115000-33142500 GCF_038396675.1 Hydra vulgaris
ATATATACTCCTCATATGTGTGATACAAATGATACCAAAAGAGTGCGACTGAGTAAATACAGAAGCTCTTTTTTTTATTTTTTATCATTAAAAGTTAATTTAGAAAAAATTTAATATCCATTCAATACAAGATTTATATTGTGTTATGTTGTGTGATACAACAAAAGTTTTGTTTGCCAATAGTTGATTTTAAATAATGGGAATAAAGAGCTTTCAGTATACATGAATTTACTTCGAAGTCCTAATTTAATAATTACCATTTAGCAAACCACGAAGTTCAAAGGTATTAGCATTTCGCAAACTAGCATTTCCCGTTCAAGGAAATTTATTTTAATTAGCAATAGAATAGTATTAAAATGAGTTACAAGACAAAATGCACAATTAAAACGTCTTTTTGCGTTTTGGTCTTTGTGAGCCAAGTAAGTAGCTTTTATTTGTAACCTCTTGGAAATGTTTTAAAAATAATTATACTTTTTGAAAAAATAATACAAATTTATTATTATCTAATTTTTTAGGTGCACAACTGAGCTACTTGATTGAAAATATCAGAAATGACACTGGTTTTAATTGGCAAAAGTTGCCTTTAATTAGGTTCTCCATCGGATCACATTTAGTTGGCTATGCTGGTCGTTTTTTGAGATTAAACAGCTGCTTGTTCCCCGTATAACAGGTAAAGCCAGATTACATTAAGAGTTCTTTAGCATAACTTGTATTACTAAATTTACTATATACTTGTTTTACTAGTATTAGCATATACTTGTGTTTAATAAATTATGAATTAAATAAATAAAATAATATTCTGGTAAAGTTTCTTTAAAGCAATTGCTATTAACATAATTATAATTTTATTTATAAATTTATTTCATTGTCACAATTTAATTTTCTTTTTCACTGTGACAAGTTTTAGTTACCAGTTTAATGATGTTTTAGGAATCCATGAATAGGCATATTGAAGATCTTTTCTAATGTATTAAGGTTGATAATAACCAGTAGTCGAAATGTCTAATGTTAAAAATATTTTTAGAACAGATGCAGAAGATAATTAAAATGCTTAGATATAAGTTATTCTAATTTTAACTAAATTCGTTCTACTTTGCTATTGTATTTATTTTTATTTTCAACATTTTCATTAATAGTACTTGATCCAGCAGCACCTTTGTATAAGTATCACACACAGACACCATAATTGATGCGACTGATTAAGAGTTTGTTGATACATATTTTATACATAGTAACGCAAACACATTGCTTTTATTGGGTTTTAATGCAGAGCCGCAAATGGGTCACCTTGACTTCTTCCTAATGAAGGATATTATTAGAAACGGTGTGAAAAATCTGCTTCAGGTCCTTCTGCCTTGTAGAATACGCCTTTTTAAGCAATTGTTGAGAGTTGCCAACTCTGAGTAAAACACCTCTTGCCTTGGGGCTCTTGGTTGAGTAAAGGCTAGAGATAGCGACGCAATAAAAATACTCGTCTTAGGACGAAAAAAAAAAATTTAGCCGCATACTGTCTTTAAGAAGGTAACCAAGGCAAAGATTCAAGGGGTAAACAAATTCTATCTGTTTACCAGCATCGAACTCCTTTTTCGTTTTTTAGGCTTGTGAGGATGTATTTTTTATTACATTGTTTCCAGTTTAGGATGTTGAATGCTGGATCTTCTTAACTCAATGCATGGGTTTTGCTTGTGTCTCTGTTTTTGTGACTAGGCAACTCAATCTCTTATCTTCTAATGAGTGTACAGCTCTGAAACTCAGTTTAATGATTCTGAGGCCGGCTGGTAGTCAAGTCTCCCAAACACTAACTTTCAGAGGTAGCTCTCAGAGAGACTGATTCCATCAACAGCTGAAAAATATCAAAGTATTAATAGTGCCGTGTTGCTCATTGATATTGTCCGTGTTTGTACTTCTGGTGTGCACTGTCAAGGCGATACTTGGAGTCCTTCGTTATGGTTTAGAATTTATTAATGGTAATTGCTTTGGTTATTAAACAGTGTACTGAGTACTGCCTATGCTTTAAGTCAAGTTCTTTAACAAGTATAAAAATGAATGAAGTACCAAAAACTATAAAACACAAAAAACCATTGTCATCACCAATTTCTCTTAACTTATCATTCACTAATATTCGTTGACTTCGAAGTAAATTTTTTTCTGCTGAGTCTTATCTCTTGCAAAAACCTACTTTTTCTTCGTGAGACTAATTTGAGCTCAGCTGACTTATCCTGTGAAATTAGTGTTGATGGTTATCTTACTTTAATTCATAAAGACTCTAATAGTCACATGCATGGCCTGCGCATCTACATTTGTTGGGAAACTCCCATTTGTTGGGAAACCAGGTTTAATTCCGCAGGCTAATCTTTATGTGCTTTTGACCCTTAGATAGAAATCTTTTGTCTTCCTGTTGACAAATGCGCTTTTTACATAACTTCGTTATGTAAAAATATTTTATTCCCTTTCGACAATTTCAGACCAAGTCTCACTCTTTTCCATGGTTTTCCTCACATTGTGCTGCAGCAATTGCCAATTGAAACCGTTACTTCCATATCTTTCAGCAAAGCAATTCTCCAGAAAACAGACGTCTATTTACTACTGCTAAAAACCATTGTAAAACGATTTTGTCTAACGCCAAAGTCCACTATTTTCATGTCATGAAATTTCGTATTTTATCCTTAAAATAAGGCTCTCGTGACTTCTGGAGAATTTATGATAGTATCACTAATAAGGGCAAATTTGTAATTCCACCTCTTTTTTATGGTTCAGACTTTGTCACCTCACCTAAAAAAAAAGCTGAATTGTTTGTTAAAAACTTTTCATCATATAATCTCTTAGTTCCGATAGTTGCGTTCTACCTGATTTAACCGTCAAAAAGGTTGATCGATTGCTTGACATTTGCATCACTCCTTCTGTATCTTCTTCTTCTTTTTTATTTTTTTTCAGTTTACATTTTGTGTTGTAGTAAATAAGTTACTTTCACACACACAAACAAGGCTTCTGAAAGGAGATTGTACTGATCTTATCATCAGAGCCTTTTACAAGCATGTTTATATAAACTACATCAAAACATAATCAACAAAATAAAACGTAGTTAACAATAAAAATTATGAAGAAAATATAAAACTACAATTAAAAAAATCTGACTACATCATCCATTAGGATAATTAAATTTTTTAGTTTATATTTGAAATTTGGAAAAGTCGTCTTATTCTGTAACACCAAAGTTCATCTTATTCCGTAACACTAGAGTTCTTCAAGGTTCTATCTTTGGCCCTATACTCTTTTTAATTTGCATTAACAATCTTTCAGATATTCTTTCATCTAATGTGTCATGATAAAAAGCCAACACACTTTGATTGCTTGGAGAGGGCGTTTGAGCTTGAAAATATTCTCACTTCTTCTACAGCATAGGACTCATAGTGGCTGGTTAACTTTATTTCAGATAAAACTAAATTTTTTTCAACCAATCGTTATCGCAATAGTTTATATCTTCCTATATTTATGAAGGGTAATGTATTCAATGACTCTTACTTTTGATCTTTCTTGAAAACCATATATAAAATCCGTTGCAAAATTAGCATCTTCGAAGGTTGCATCTCTTTATCGAGCTTGACACTGTCTTACTCCGGATTATATTCGCAATCTCTATAAATCTCAAGTCCGGCCTTTTAAGGAATAATGTTGCCATATCTGGGGCGTATTTTCTAATGATGCCCATTCTCATTTAAACAAGGTGCAAAAACGCATTATCAATATAGTTGGACCTGCTCTTGCAGCCAACGTCCAACTACTATCACATCATTGCAATGTTGCTTCTCCTTTTTTTTCTACAGATCTATAATGGACACTGCTCCAAAGAGCTAGCGTCTCATTGTGCCATCTACTAAATTTGGTTTTTGTATTACTCGACATTCAAATAAGTCTCATTTTTTTTGTAACTGTTCCTGAGTGCTCCACAAACTATTATTATTCTAAATTTTTTTTCCCGAATATCAGTTCTTTGGAATTCGCTTTCTTTGTCTTGCTTTCCAGATTCATATAATTTGCAATCCTTAAAGTTGTTTGTCAATCGTTTTCTTGATACAATTATCATCTTTTGTCATCCAGTAACTTCTAGCTCTAATTCGTTTTTGCTTGCAGCTTTGTTGGAAAGGAAGATGCGTAAAAAAAAAAAAAAAAAAAAATGGTTTTCTTCTTTTTTTATTATGATTTTTAAATTGGCTTTTAAAAATATGACAAAGATAGAAATACTATACATAAAAAAGTTTAAAAAGATAGCTATGTTAAAAAAAAAATGTCATTCAAGTTTGCTGTTGTTGTGGTTCCAAACCATATTAATATGGTTATCTCTATCGCAATATGATGCATTTTAACGAACTATATATTTCATGTGTTGCCCAGTTTTTGGTATGCAGCCATTGTCGCTCTATATAGGCGTTTTATGGACGTTTGTTTTAAACGTCAATCTGGATTTCATTCTAAACGGATAATTGACCAAATATGAACGTTTTGTCGAAACGCTGTTTTGACGTTTAATAGACGTATGTGTATTTACTGGGATAGGTCTTGAAATTTATAAACAAGATATAGTTACAAAAGTAATGAAATTTATAAATAAGATATAGTTATAAAAGACCTGGTCTTATATTTTATATTTTTTATAACTATTATAATATGTTTGTAAACTTTTATACTATACTACTTATACTATACTTTTAGTTTATAAAACTGTTATAAAAAGTTAAAACTATATATAAACTTATAAACTTATATAAAACGTTTTCTTATAGCTGGTATTTAGAGAAAAAATGTTTGCACACTATGCTTGTTTATGTTTTGGCAATTAAACAAAATTAAAAGATCAAGCATTTTGCAATGGAAATTTTATAGTAACAATTTTTATCAAATACTTTTAAAATTTAATCTCATCAGCAAAAAATAAAAGTTTACATAAATGTTATGTCAAAGGTTACTAAAAAAATTAATAAACTCATAAACAAATATTTTAGATGTTTTCTTTGGTTACGCGATATCAAAAATCTTCCTAGAATACCGTCTAGCGCTTGTTCATCTTGCACCTGTTTTTGCAACATCATCATCTACATTCGTATCCTGATCGTCTGATTTCGTAACCCGATTTGTAACCGCAAAAAACTAATGTAAAATAGTTATCATTTTATATGTAAATTTATAAATCAAAATTGGAATTACACAGAACTTAACATATAGAGGATTTTTTGAATGGAAGTTTCCGAAATATCCTGCACCACCTATGTTTATTTTTCACATTAAAAAATTAGTAACGTCGCGACATTATATATACAATTGTTTATCAGCTCTGTTATCTTTAATAAATAAAACTAAGAGTGGAATGCAAGAAGGGAGCTTGAGTCAAGTTCGACTTGAATTTTACTTTGTGACCAATAGCGGCAGAGTATTGGTTTTTTCCACAAAAAATATTCTGCCGCTATTGGCCACAAAGTAAAGTTCAAGTCAAACTTGTCTCAAGTTCGCTTCTTGCATAACATAACATATACAATGGTTTACCAGCTCTGTTCCACCAATTTTCTTCAGCAAATGTAACTAAGGGTGAAATGCAAGAAGGGAACTTGAGTCAAGTTCGACTTGAATTTTACTTTGTGACCAATAGCGGCAGAGTATTGGTTTTTCCCACAAAAAATATTCTGCTGCTATTGGTCACAAAGTAAAGTTCAAGTGTAAAGTTCAAGCCAAACTTGACTCAAGGTTGCTTCTTGCATTCCACCTTAAATTAAGCTAAAATGCATCTAAAATAAAAAAATAAATATTTAGTTATTAAACCTCTTGATTATTGCAAAGATGAATGCCTACCGTGACACAATCATACTAGCGTTTATAAAATGAATTTAAACTGTTTATGAAACTTATAAAAAAATTTTTGCAGCAGGACTTTCATAACAAGAGATCAGTAACTCATATTTTTTAACTTTGTCAATGTTGCCATCAATAGTTTCTAAAAGATCGGAGTCCGTTGATTAGTTGGCATTTAGAAAAGTAGATTGTCGCGATAAAAGCTTTTTAACTTCCATGAATTAAAATGGCGTATCCGACACTTGGTTATTATTTATTTATCAGTCGTTTTGCTTTCCGTTGATATAAGAAAATGATTCTTGAAAACGCATTTAAGTCTTATTTAATTATTTAGCCAATAAAAAAAAATTGTTAGCAAGTTTTTTATTTCGCTTTAATTATGCCTACTTATACCGCTTGATTTTAGCTGTTATGCGTTTCTTCTGACCAATGCAGAGTGGGCTAGAAATTTTTTTCCGAGGCCATTAGTCCCAAAAAAATTAAATTTTCTGCACGTTTATTTTATTTTATTATTGAAACATAGATGCTTAATTCTACTCAAAAATGTATCCGTTTAATTACTATAGATAAAGGCAAGTTTGGTAGAACCATTCATAATGTCTTTAAAATTGTCCAATTTTCGCAAATTTTTTTTTGTTCAAAAATGCTTTTCCTCAAAATCTACATAAATTTTTTCAATTAAAAAAACTTTGGACTATTTTTATTTTAGATAAAAATATTAACTCAGTGCTTATAAAAAGTATATGTTTTAGTTATATATTTGTATTTAATTTATTCATAATATGTCTTAGAATTGTTGATATTTTTTAGGTTGTTATGTACATTTCCTCATCTTCCTTTTTTTAAATACCACTCGAAGGATGTTTGAGTTTCTGATTTTCGCATTTACCAAACGGCAGTTATTGTTCAAAAAAAAACCCAGCTGCGACCATGTATTCTTTATAATATATTTTTTCGTTCAAAACCGACGACTTTTTTTGCTTTTATAAAAACACTGTTAACATATTTTTTAAGGAAATTAGTTTATTTTTGTATTTTTAATTTTATTAAACACATCGAATCGTCATTGTTTAAAATAAACTTTTTTTTTATTATTTTAAAGTTTTCAAAAAAGGAAACAAAAAGAAAATCATATCACTATAAATACATAATAATTAAATATTAAAGTATTCGATTCCAACCAAATACCACTAACTTGAACTTGGAATTAATGATAATTAGGAAGTATAAAGGTTGTTTAATACTATTAAATAAAATCAGCTGCGACTAGCTGTACTTTAAACTTAAAATCGATTTTAAAAATTCAAGATTTTAGACTAATTTACTTTACAATGCATTGTGACGTGAAGAAAATTTATTTGTCTGGAAATTTGAAGTTTATATGATATTGAAGACTAATTAGTTGATAATTGCAGCAACTTGATTGAAAAATTATAACGTTAAAAACTTTAAAAAACCTTAAGCATAAAAAATTAACGTAGACACTATAAAAAAATTGAAGTTAGACACTTGCATATACTTACACGTTAAAAAATAAATAAACTATTCGGTGTCACTAACATCCTGCATATAGACTTTTAGTGATCTACACTAACTATACTTTATTTTGTTAATATTAAATAAATATTTAAAACTGAGAATTTATTTTTTATAGCTCAAGGTTAAAAGTTTATTCCTATTTTACAAATTAGTGCACAAAATAATTTCGTTTAAATCAAAAGGTAAAAATAATATAAACAAAAATTTAATCACTAAATTCAAAGTCAGCATAGAAATAAAAAAAAAATCAGTGTTTTCATTTTCAGAAAATTCGATAATGTCATTAAACTCTTTATTTCACTTATGTTTATTGGTTTTAGTACCTCTTTTTTATTACCAAAATCATCATCATCCAACTCATTATATTCTTCATTCACACATATATCATCATTATCATCATTTGTATATTCCTTTTCAGTTTCTTGAAAAAGAAGATCTCTTGCATCTCCTTCTAGATGCATTTTTTATGTTTACATTTTGATCTTGCATAGCTAAGAGATTAATGAATTGGGTCACTCGAAAGCATTAAGATATTGAATTGGTCCGTCACTGTAGCTTTTCAATCAAATTAATAAGTGTTTTGTTAGCGAATTTTTTTATTATCTTTATTCCGAGCTTCAATTGCTTCCTCAGTGTACATTCAAATTGGTAGCATAAATCTATATATTGTCAGACTGCTATGAATGAGTAGTTTGTGTACTGAGGCCAGATATATATATATATATATATATATATATATATATATATATATATATATATATATATATATATATATATATATATATATATATTAGACATATTTATAAATAAATTTTTTCACGGCACAATGCATTGTAAAGTAAAAATTAAATTAGTCTAAAATCTTGAAATTTCAAAATCGATTTTAAGTCTATATTATTGCTAGTCGCAGCTGATTTTAATTAATAGTATTAAACAACCTTTATACTTCGTAAATATCATTAGTTCTAAGTTCAAGAGAACGGCATTTGGTTGGAATCGAATTTTTAAATATTTAATTTTTAAAAATGCATAGTCGCAGCTGTTTTTTTTTTATCAATAACTGCCGTTTCGTAAATGCAAAAATCAGAAAATTAAACAAACTTCGAGTGCCATTTAAAAAAAGGAAGATAGGAAGTTTAAAAAAACACCTATAAAATACCAACAATTTTAAGACATATTATGAATAAATTAAATACAAATGTATAACTAAAATATATATTTTTTATAAGCACTAAATTAATAAGTTTATTTAAAATAAAAATAGTTCAAAGCTATTTTAATTGAAAAAAGTTGTCTAGATTTTAAGGATAAGTATTTTTGAAAAAAAAAAATTTGCAAATTTTACAATTTTAAAGCCATTATGAATCGTTCTACAAAGCTTGCCATCATCTCTAGTAATCAAACGGATACATTTTTGAGAAGAGTTAAGCACCTATGTTTCAATAAAAAAATAATTAAAAAGTTTAGATTTAACTTTTTAGGGACTTTTGGCCTCGGAAAAAATATTCTCGCCCGCTGTGCACTGGCTATATTACTATATTATAATGTAATAAACATTTATTAAATGTCGATCAAACGTTTAGAATAACGACTTTCATTAGTCAATATTGTAAACGTTTGATCGACGTTTAATTAAGGTCGATTAAAGATTTACAATATTGACTAATATAAGTCGATATTCTAAACGTTAGATCGACGTTTAGTAAAGGTATATATAAAAAAGTTTTAAATAATAGATTTCAATAGAAGCGTCGATTTTTGTCAATAATAGGTAACTAAACATATATATATAGTTTATATATATTTTTAGTGACCTATTATTGACCTGCGATATAGCTCTTATTACTTATATAAAGCTAATTATATAAGCTAATTATATAACGTAATTTAATTTATATAAGATTTAAAACTTAAATTAATTAAAATTACGTTAACTAAATTAAAGAAACAATCTGACAAGATCCTAAAGTTTAATATACACTTACTTAAAATAAATTTAAACGCTTTATCTACGTTAATTAGACAAGACTTAAACGTAAATTAGACAAACTAATTTAACTAAACGCTTTATGTACGTTTAATAATCCTATGAGAGACGTCTAAAATGCGTTTAAATACAAACGTTTTATGGACGTTTGTTCTAAAGGTGAGTTGTTCTAAACGTGGAAATCTGTATTTCATTCTAAACGGATAATCGACCAAATCTGCTGTTGTGAATTTTAATTTAAACAATCAGTAGCATTAATATAATTTGTGTTATATATTTATTTGTTATATGTATTTTTTACAAATGAAGAGGCAGAAAAGGAAAAAAAAAGCGAAAAAGATATGTTTTCAATTTGAAATATATATACTTAGCACTTAGTTCAGAATTTACTGACCACTTAAACTGTGTTTACTAATGCATTTGATTAAGTGCAAAATTAGTGGGCAGTGGGGAGATTTTTAATCTGGCGCTCAATTTGGAGAACAGTGACATGACATTCACTGACTTGTTTTTTTAGTAAGGGTTTATAAGGAAATATTATATAACGTTAAATGAAATTATCAATATATTTTCTTACATTATATACGCTTCATGCATCCAGTGGCGGATTAAAACTTTTTGAGTCTTAAAGATTTTTTAAAGCAGGAGACTCTTTTCCATGTTATTGATTAAAAATTTTATTTTCAAAGTTTCTTTTCAAAAAACTTTTTATTTAGAATCAGTGCCCCCAAAGCTGCAGGGCCGGGGGCTAAAACTCTTTAATCCAGAACTGCATGCGTCATTAAATGGTTAATTTTATTATTTTTACTTTTATTTTAAACCTCTCCATTACACTAGCAGGATTGGGGTCAAATAAATTTGATCAAATTAAATACAATTACAAATACTTTAATTCTAGATTTCTGAATACAAATTTATCTATAAATTTATTCAATCAGCATTTTCCAGATACCAATACAAATGTGCTTTAGGTCAAGAAAAAACACAACGATTTTTTCAAGACAAGACTTGTAAAATGATATTCTAAATAAAAGAATGAAAACAAGACTAACAAATATCGTTTAAGGAACAATTTTCAATATATTTAAGTGTTACTTAAAAAAAAAAAAAATGAACCTCATTACCGAAGGTAAACTTACTTTCGAAAAATGCTGTAAATATATCGTGAACAATATTAATAATGGTATGGTCAGTTGAATACCCTGGCTAAAATCAAAATTGTTTACTATATATAATATTATTTATATTTAGAAAAGTTAAAATTCGGTTATACATAATTCGCTCTAAGATTTTCGAGAAGCACGGAAGAATTAAAATTGGTCTGTAATTTTCAGGATTGGAAACGTCTCCTGATGTGAAAATAGGTATGACTCTATGTAAAAGAGAGATTTTTAAGTATTTTATTGATTTTTTAATTACATTACTACTAATAAAATCATACCTCACACTTTAGTTTAGTTTTAAAATATATACTGCATTTAAGACTTCCTCTTCAGTAATTTCATAATTATCCATCTTAGTGGTCTTATTAGGAGTCTTATTATTATTATTATTATTATTTTATATATATATATATATATATATATATATATATATATATATATATATATATATACATATATATTTATATATATATATGTATATATATATATAATATACATGTATATACATATATACATGTATACATATTGTTTCTTTTATATATTGTGTGAAGTTTACATTATTTATTTTTTATTATTGTTCTTTACATTTTGATGGTAAGTTTTTACATGCTAGTAAAACGCATGAAATGGTTTCAATGGTGTTTTTTATTTTAGAAATGTTAGTGTCACATACAACAAAATTCGATTTGGTCAGTAAGTTAATAGACGATCCTTTAAAGAGAGCTCGTAATAGAATAGCATAAAAGTTATTTTGCTATGTTTTCGTATGCGTATATTTTGTATGCTTACATTGTAAATAAACACAATACATTTAAACTTTTAGTTATTTATCCGGGTTTAGATTGTTATACCTAAGTTTTCATTTGTAAATGAGTTTGTTTTTTGTGTATAACTTTAGTTATTTACTTAAATAACTTACACGTAAAACGTGTAAAACAAAACGTTCAAAAAATTTTTAGAAAAACATCCGGACACCGCTTTATATGGGCGTTTAAAAAACCAATTAAAAACGTTTGCTAAACATTCTTGTGCCCACTGAGATAGAGCAGTTCTTTTAACGAATATTTTTTTGGGACACCGCTTCTTAGTTAATTGATTCAATTATTCATTAGGATTTTGTTTTTACCGTGCAAACACTTATCTAAAAGAATATTATTTCCAAAGTCAATAAAAATTGGTTCTATAAAATCTCTATCTTTCTACTTTAAGTTGGAAAAAAATTCAGCTAAAAAAATCATTTTTATTAACTATAATCTTTGCCAGGGTGATGAAAATAATTTGACATTTTTCTTTAGTTATTATGTTTCTCTGGCAACGGAGTGCAATTTTTCATAAATCTTCTTAATATTTGTGTATTTTATTTGGAACATATTATAACTTCGTTATTGCTTTACTTTAGAAAAGAATTTTTGAAGGGTTTTCTTCCTTAAAGTGGTAACTTATAGATTTCATGGAACGGTACTATAAATTTTAAATTAGTATTTATTAAATAATATTTAGTGCTATATTGTATATCAGTTTCCGAAAACAGCAACAAAATTTTTTTTTTTTTTTTTTTCAAGGGAAACCCGCTGCAGTTTTTACATTTAAGAAACAAAATTGGTCATGCCCACCATGCCGTTTCTCTGGGTCAGCTAAATGGGTTTATCATTAAATTTCGACGACGCTGGTGCTCTGAAAAGACCTTTTTAAACAATAGAATTTTTTTATAAATTTATTACTAAATAACAATTTTAAAATTAAAGTACCAAAAAGTAATGTTTTTTTGTTATAAAAACAAAAAAGTATGTACATACTATTTTTTAAATACTTGGTAATTTAACTTTTAGTAAATCATTCTAAAAATATAAAGTATTTAAAAAGTCAGCCGTTTCATGGGAACTAAATAGGTTTTAGGTTGAGTTAAAGGTAGTTGGAAACTATTTAAAAAACCAAATATTTTAAGGAATCTATCAAAAAAGAAAATTTTTATCAACTATGAAAATTGTGTAAATTTCAAACCTAAAGCCTAAAGGCTTTGTGATAATATGAAACCTAAAGACTTTGTGTTAATATCTCTTTTAAGTTGAATAATGTCAATAAAAATTTTATGCAAAATAAGAGACAAGAAAAAAAAAAAATTTTTAAGCCTACATTGATGAAGACCAATTTTGATTTGTTAATGTTCACAGTTAATTTACTGCGTTTAGACCATTTGGATATGCTTTTAAAATCATCATTCATAACGGAGAAGAATTTCTAAATATATTGTAAAACAGTATTAAATTATTGTCATAAATAATAATATTTGAGGTTTTTGTTGTAAGTTAAATTTAAAAACAATAGTTACCTTAATATAGAACCTTAGACTGCATTAAATATTTGGAATCATTTTTTTGACAATCTATTCCACTTAAGGGGAAACTACCCTCAAATTTTATCAAAAATTGGATTTTCTTTCTTCTAATAATTGTTGACCAAAAATTGATAGAGTAAAGCAGAGAACAAAGTATCACAAAAAAAGAAGAGTATATAATGTGAAGAAAAATAAAAATGCATTTAATGTAAGCGGATGTGAGTAAAATGACAGTAATATTTTAGGAAAGTTAAATTCATTACAAATGTACCAAGTTAAAAACATTAAAAAAAGTTGTGGTTAAAGAATTATAGACACTGAAATTTTATCTAAAGTTCTTTCATTGTTAATGTGTCCTCAATGTGAAAACTGTGCATTGTACTAATGTGATCACCATGATAAAAAGAAAGTCTATCATCGTTGCCATATTTGAAGTGTACTACACTATCTTGTGATTATAAAAATGAATTTTATACATCAGATAATTGTGATAAAGGGTTTGATATTAACAACAGGACAATATATGCAATGAGAGTATTAGGACATGGTCATACTGGAATTGAAAAATTTACTCAGCTCATGAATATGCCTAAACCGATGACACCCAAAGACTATACAAAAATAACAACAACAAAAAAAACAACGTGAAAAGTGTTGCAAATGAGACAATGTCAGATGCAGCAACAAAAATAATTCTGACTGAAAATAAGAATTTGATTTAGTAAAGTGTCTGCATGGCAAAAGCCAGATATATGTAATGAGAGTTTTAATAGTTTAATATGGAAAATATTACCAAAAATTAATTATGTTGGTTTAGCCAGTTTATAGTTCGAAGTATACGATGCTGTTGCAAATTATAACATTAGTATGAAGTCTGTTAAATTTTATTTTATGAAAAACTAAATAAGGAACCAGGATATTTTACTTTAGATGGTTGCAGACTCATAAACAAAAAACGAACAAATCTATCATTAATTAAATCAAGTAAAAGTTTTAAGAATAAATGAAAGTTGTTACAACGTCAACGATTGTAAAAGAATGATCACCAAAAGTCAGTAGAAAAGTCCAAGGAATGTTATGAATCTGGTAGTTTTTAAAATATTCCTTTAAAAAGTATTTTTTTTAAAGATATATTTATGAAATGAACAATAATTTATGATTTTATTTTTTGTTTTGCATTTTCTGAGAATTTGCTTTTTAAACACACCGGTAAAAAAATCTTGAAAACTATACATGCTATCATGATGAATTTTTCAGGGATTGTTCATTTTGCTAATATTTATGATATGATCGGAGTAGAATTCCTAATATGACTTGAAATTTTGAGTTATTTAGTTTTTTTTTTTTTGCATTTTGACCTTTTTTTAAATAACCTAATTTTTCTGTAGCCTTTTAATGGAAAAAAAATATTTCTTAAAAAATCTGCTTTGTTCATTCACAAATTTAGATACTTAGAACAGTTCTGCAAAACTTCATTGACACTCCTTTACTCACAAGTATTTATTTTTTAACGGCGTTAACACAGTTTTTGTGGTATTTTCAGTTATTTTTTTTTGGTTAATATAGCAACGAGCTACCATTTTATGTATTTTTAATTTCAGTATAATATTACCTATGTGACTAAAGAGAAAGTTACTTTATATGCGTAGTTTGAAAATTTGAGGGTAGTTGCCCCTTAAAATAAAATATTTACGTACAAGTAAATAAATTCTATAGAATTTTACAAGCTTGCAGATATTCCGTTGCATTAGTCTTTCAAGCCGAATATCATGACCAAGAGTATTGAATGCTTTTGATAGGTTAATAAAAACACCAAATGTATATTGAAATTTTTTAGATTTACGTACAAAGTTGACTTTTTTTTATTAGCTTTGAAGAGTAGATTTATGAAAGTCGCTTTCAAAATAACAGGCTTTGCTATGAGTTATATTATCGGACACATCTAAAAGAAACTTATCTCGAAGTATCTAACCAATTTAAATTCAAATAAAAGCCGACGGAGTTGAAAACTATAGGAGTGAAAGCAAAAAAAAAAAAATAATAATAACTAACTTGAAAAAGAATTTTGTAGATATTGTGGCATAATTTATTTAGCATTGGTAATTTATAAAAACTTTTTTTATTTTTATTCTAAAGTTTTATTTAATAAAAAACAGAAAATGTTAACACCATAGAAATATAAAAACGAAATATTGACAATATAAAAAAAAAAGAATCAAAATTTTAACAACATACAAAAACAAAATGTTAACAAAAACAAGATGTTAACAAGTGCAAAAATAAACAAAAAATGGTAACAGTATACAAAAAGGTTAACCATAAAAAATGACCGGAATAGAACAAGAAAATTTAAAAAAAATGTTTAATTGTAATGCGTTAAAAATAATTAAACATTTTTCTATCTTTTAATGGACGAATCTATTCCGAATTTTGTAATACATTTTTTTATTGTAGATGATTATTTGCATCAGGCAAGATTAGTACTTCCTTCTTCTATTTCAAAACTGAAATAACGACTACTCCGGGATAATTTACTTTCAAACAACTCTCGTAATTCTGTGAAAGTAGGTCGTTGCAACGGATCTTCATTCCAACATCGTAACATGTAATCAAACCTAAATATTGTAAAACTCAAATCTTTATTTTTTATATTAAATCTTAAATAATTTAGTTAAAAGAGTATAGAAATAAGAATAATCATTACATAAATTGAGAGCAATTATCTGGTCGATCCATACGGTAACCATTCTTTAAAAGATCAATAAGCTCTCGATTACTTATCGAAGGATAAGGTATTTCTCCTATAAATAATCAAAAATAAATAAATTAAATAAACTAATAATAGATAAAAGAGACTTGATTATTAAAGATAATTGAAATAGCTGTTCAGTTACCTAGCGTTACAATTTCAAATAACACAACACCGTACGACCACCTAAATCATTTTAAACTTATAATTATGCAAAAAAATTAACACACTAAATAAATCGATGTATACAAAAACGTTCTAAGTCATAAAAACCGTTTTTTCGGGCAACGAGAAAAAACTTATTAAATCCAAAATTATTACTTCAATAAATTCAATAAAAAAATATGGGTGCTTTTTGACATCTTTAAATATTAGATTTGTTAAAATATATATCAAAATTTGTGATATATATATATATATATATATATATATATATATATATATATATATATATATATATGTGTGTGTGTGTGTTTTACATAGTTAAAGTTGTCTGACTTAAAAATAGTTTTTATGACTTATTACGTTTTTGTATACATCGATTCAAATAATGAATCGCAACGTCAACTTATAAAAATATTTTAAAAAAAACTTAAAAAATTTACACGTCACTGTGTGATGTAAACATATGGTCAAATATAGCTTCTACTGACATCCATTTAATTGGTAAACGGCGCCTATTGCACCCCATGTAATTTAATTCACTACTGATTTTACGCGTTAAACCAAAATCCGATACTTTTACATTTTTATTAGCGCCAACCAAAATATTCCTTGCAGCAAGATCTCGGTGTACAAGTTTAATACATGAAAGGTATTCCTGAAAAATTGCAAATCAAAAAATATAAACAGAATATTAAGTAAAAAAATCTTATATTAAACAAACTCATACCATTCCAGATGCCACTTGCCATGCAATACTAAGCAAGTCATTAGGCGTTATAGCTTCAGTTTCAACAATGGAAATCTCATGCGTGGAATCTTTTATCTGGAAAAGAATTAGAGTTAAAATGAAAAGTCTAAAATAAAAGAGTGAGCCCTCCACCTGATAGTGTAGCCATAAAAACAATATATTTTTAAAGGTTATTTGAAATAGTAAGTTCTGAATAATAAACGAAGTTTAAAACACAAAGTATGATTTCTTAAATAAATTTATAAAATCATACTTTTCATTTATAAATTTATTTGTTTCATAAATAAATTTATGAAATAAAAACCTCAAGTAAATTTTGGTAGGTTGGTGTAAATATAATGCTTGCTAATGAATCTCCGTCAGTCTTTGAAACAATAAGCTATAAAAGCAAAAATACATTCTACATGTATAAATAATTTTCTTAGATATATGGAAAAATACAATTTTTAAAAATTAAGATGCTTTAGTTTTTTTTGGTGATTACGGCTCAAAAGCTATTAATTTAAAAAAATTTTGATAGTTTCTGCGCTGTATCCAAAAAAATTCAAACTTTCTATTAAAACAACAATAACATATATATGTATAAATATACAGGGAAACATGCAAAATAGTTAATGGGGAAAGAAACTTTTTAGTAAGAATTCTCTAGCGGGCATAGAACGTTCGTTGGATGTCTAAAGGAAGACGTACGGACAAGTGACAACTATAAGACGTCTTACGGACGTCTGTGCCCGCTGGATCAACAAAAAAATTAAAAAGTGGGTAAAAACAAAATTTTATATATAAGGGGCCATCTATAAATGATGTCAGTAAATATAGGAGGGAGGGGGGAGGGGTATTGAAAAGTTTGGCTAAAATTGACAACGGGGAGAGGGGGTGTAAATTCAGACCAAAATGACGTCAATTTGAAAAAAATTACGTTTATACAAGCAGATTATAAAGGTATTTACATCTACAATGTGGTATAGAAATGATATACATGCTTTGTCAAAAATTTGCTGTAAGTTTTATAATTGTATTACCATTTGACTGCTAATCTAATTGTTTATAAATCCGTCAGGGTAAGGGTTAACATTTTGTATATAATTTTAACAATCCTTATTCGCTCCCAAGCGGAAAATGTGCTTCAAATCAAACACATAAAGCCATTTATCATTATTTCAAATACGATTATCATTATTTCAAATAAAATACTCTATCTGCTCTTTAGCAGCTTGTAAAACAAAATGTAATGCAAAAACATAAAGTCATTATTGCAAATATGAAATGCTAATTGCTCCAAAGTGGCTTGAAGTAATTTTTTTAAACAGCTTGAATAATTATGACAGGAGCAAAATCATTATTTTAATTGTGATGTAAACAATACTGATAAACCGATGATATAAATATGGATAAAGCAGCGAATCTGATTATACCTCAAGAGGACGATAACTGTTTAGTTTGCGGAGAGCATTCACTATCTCTTATTTTAATCGAAGATCACTTCAACAACGCATGGGAAGATGAGTAATTGAATTTATATTATAAATATAAAATAAAATTTGCTTATTCTGATTTGTCTGTTTATTATTTGATGAGATATTAACTGTTCTATAATGTAATTTGCTGAGCCTACTACTACTTAAATGTATAACACAATCAGGAAAAAATCAAGGGTGTTTATTCATTTTTTTAATGTTACTTTAGGGGGGAGGGGGATACAAAAACTGACATCATATATAAGGAGGGTTGGCCAAAAATTGACAGTTTGACAAAGGAGGGAGGAGGGTCAAAATTTTGAAAAAAATTACTGACATCATTTATGAACAGCCCAATAGCTTGTATTTTAAATGAGCTGCCCAGAAGCCAATGCAGTTAAGTCCATTTTTTTTATATTTTGCAACTTTTTGGAGATTTTGATGGAATAAATAATAATCTTTTTAGTTATTAAAGGATTTACTCGTTGGGTACTTTATTCTAGGTTAGACAGCCCTTTTACAGCTTGTGAATATAATGTATAATAATTTCAGAAGCCATTTCAGAAGCAAATAAGTCCACCTTTTATCAATATTTTTTTACATAAACATTGAAATAAAAGTTAAATTCTTCTCCTTTTTTCGTTGGTAACACTGAAAAACAAGAAACTCATAGTAACTATAACCATTACTTCTGATTAGAATTGTTTAAGTTTTATGCATGATCTTAACGATCTTTTCTGAATGATCTTAAGATTCCAACATTCTATGCCTAAACATATATCTGCAAATATTAGATTAGAAGTCTCAGTAGTTTTAGTATAGATACTTCGGCCAGTACTGTTATTGGTCTCATTTATAATTACACTGCTAGGTGTATCTACATTGTGTTTAATCTATTACTTTCATTTATAAGGCAAAAGGAGATATCTGCTGAAATTAAACTTATACTTGGTGCGGTACATACTTTACTTTGCTTTAGTTGTTTAAAAAATCTGGGTGCTCATCTAGTGACTTACTTAAAAGATCTAAAAATGATTGGCTTACTAAATCAGTGTTGAGTCTAAACCTATACTATGGCATGGGAGTCGTGAAAGCACTTGAGACTTGTCTAATGGAAAAATTCCAGTTTTGCAAAAACCAGCTTCATGGTTATCATTCCCATGTTTATTTAAGTTGGTAATTAAATGGTCTAAATGTCAAGGAAACTCAACTTCAGTAAGAAAAAGAATTCTCCCTTTCCTTTCATTCTCATAATATTTTGCGTCAGTTAATCTACATTGGTCTATAGTAAGTAACATCTACTGGCTGTGAGAGATGTGTAAAGTTTACTGGTGGAATAACATAGCATTTGTCACAAATGCTATGTCATTGCTATGACATGTATCCAATACTACAATGCTTAAATGTGAAGATATGTTATCACCAATAACGACACTACTTCTTAGAGCCTTGTTAAGTCTTGGAAGAAGTAAAGAGAAAAACCAGTCTTCAACACTTTTGGTGGCCGATGTTCAATCCATGTATTTTATAACAATTTTTTGTAAACAGTATATGTAACAATTCATCATTAGCATTACCACAAAACATTAAGAGAATGAGGTATTTGTAGAATTAATTGTGCACTAAGGATACTTACATCCACTCTTTGTTTATTTTTTATTTTTTACTAGGATCATCACTGAGATTGGTTTTGCCATAACTCCCTATATTATCAGGTGATATATTACTTACTTCATTTGATAGTTTTATGAAGTAGTTATCAATTCCAGTAGTTATCAATATCAAGTTTTGAAACAAGGTATAAAGAAGCCCATTTTGTCTAAATACCTTTTTACTATGCGTCTTAAATCATATGGATCAAAAGGAAAGCTGAACTCAGATGATTTTATTGCATATGCCTTAAACATGTCTTCTTCTTTTGATGTATATATCTCCTGACTACCATACTATTTTTTATTATGTCTGTTTAATTTTGTTTTTAACTGTTGACCTTGGTATAACTCATTTCAAAGCTGTCTTTGTGTAATTAAACCATTCATTAAATCTTTGAATACAATTTCTATTTGTTCTAAGGTATAAGTAACATATTTTCTTCTTTTACGATTTGGTTTGTAATTTCATGGTATATTTCAATTATGAACAAAACAAATTTTAATTTACTTTTATACTGATTTAGCCACTATAAAAGGTTTATATTTATCATTCCAACGTATAAACTCCCATAATATCTACAAATGATCGCTAAAAAAAGTTTTTATAACGCATAGGTAGACTTTAGCCTGAGCCTATGTCACCTCATGTAGTGGATCAAAAACAACCCATTTTTTGAACCTCATTTCAAAAAAAGTAATAAAATAATAAGCTTTCAAAACAAAATAGAATTAAACACTAATGGCTTAAAACTAATTCAGTAAATATTCCAGTGAAAAACCTTTTCTAGGTAATGCTATCAATGTAAAAGTTTACACATCTGAAAGAAATAAAATTTTTAGTGCTTCTTCAAAAGTGTTATTTACAATATCATCGCAAAGACTCAAGTTAAGTAAACTAAGAAAACTAAGTAACTAATAAATTTCCTATAATGAGCCATATACTTTCAACTAGCATACCTTGGTGTATCATATTTAAACCATTAAAAGGCATTAAAAAATTATGGCTTGGATCAAAGCCACCCAGCTTTACGGTATTAATACTACATGATTTTTAGATTACCACAAAACAAGGCTTCATTTATCCTAAGCAGAGCATTAAACATCTGCATTAGAGTCCGAAAATGAAAATTTTGGATACTTAAAGAGAAAAAACTGTCTGACATCGGTAACAATGAAAAGGATTTGAGTGACACAAAAAAATGATTATTATCAGCTGCAATGCTTTTATGGTTCTGTTTCTAATAGAGTACGAAATGTTAAGATTTGAAGAACATTTTGATAAAAATTATAGTTCATGTATGTCTTACATTGATACAAAATCCAGCTTGTTTATTAACAATTCTTTAAAGTTTATATATTATATATATATATTTTTTTGTTTATTTGTTCAAGTATATTAATTACTAATATTTGATAAGTACTTACAATTTCACTGCAACTTCTTTACAGGGTTGGAAAAAACTCTGGGTTTTTTAAAAAAACCCAACCCAAATGGGTTTTTTTGGGTTTTATTGGTTTTATGTGTTTTTTTGGGTTTTTTCAAAACTGACCATTTATAGTTCATTTACCGTATATGTTCTTATTTTTATTGCCAAAGTACCTTAAGTCTCTATTATATTTTGGAGCTCCTGGACTAGTCTAGGAGAAGTGTTTTGGAATTTCCTGATTTATTAACTAGTTGACATTATTTATTTATATTTTAATCATAATAGAATTTATTTACAGAAAAAAAAACACTTTTTAATTTGAACATATATTATGGCTCCTGGATCTGCAAGAAAGCTTGCAGATGAATGGAACGACGTGACTAAGTTTTGAAAAACTTTTTCTGGAAAAGTGATACTGCAGTGCCAGTGCAATTATTGCAATGAAATTATTAATAGCCAAAAAATAGAAAGAATCAGAATTCATTTAAAAAAATGTAAAAAAAAACCCATCTGCTGATATTGCAGAACGAAACAAGAACTTTATTTTAAATGATGGCCAAGTATCATCTCAGACATCTGCAAACTTGTTGTGTAATTTTGTTAGCCCAGTTACTTCAAAATCTTTTGAAGCATCAAGCACTTCTGGTGTCGTTGGGAGTAGCTACTCTGGTTCAACATCAACCCCATATAAAAAACAAAAGTTAATAGAAAACTACATTTCAAGAACAAGCTCAGACCAGAAGGATGTTTTTGACTTGCAAGTTGCCAAATTTTTTTTTGCATGCAATATTCGATTTAATGCTGTAGAAAATAGGGAATTTGAAAATTGTGTTAATTTTTTGAGACCTGGTTACGATCCTCCGAACCGGAAGAAACTTTCAGGAAAGTTACTGGATAAAGTGAACGATTAGGTAGTTGTATCTATGAAAAGTGAATTTACAAATAAAAGGAGTACTATTACATTGATACAAGATGGTTGGGGCAGTATCACAAATGATCCAATTATTGCTCACAGTGTACATAATGGAAAGACCTCATATTTAATCTCCGCTTTAGATGCAGGAAGTAAAAGAAAAACTTCAGAATATTGTGCTCAATTTGCCATTCAAGAAATAAAACACATCAAGAAGGTTAATGAGCAAGATGGGAGTATAATAATACTGAACATAGTATTTATGTACATAGTATTTACTTTAATTTAAATTAGGTAAAAATATAAGAATATTTCTCTACTTCCAACAGGTATTTGCCATTTGTACAGATAATGAAAACAAAATGAAAAAGATGAAAGAAGTTCTTAAAGAGGAATATCCGTTGTTACTTAAATATGGATGCTCAGCTCATTACTTAAATTTAGTTGAGAAGCATGTGACACCTAATTTTCTGGCACATTTAAATGAAGTCATCAAATACTTCCGAAACCATCACCAACCACGTGTGAGTAAATATTGTTTAAAACATATTATTTTAATTTTACAGTTTAATTTTTTTGTACTTTTTTATTCAGTGAATTATGTTAATATATCAACTAATTAAACTATTTCTTAATTTCAGGGATGGCTTTTGGATGATAGGAATGGAGTTATGCCTAAACTTCCTAATGATACACGATGTAACTCTCAAGTAGACTGTTTAAAAACTTATATTTAAAATTATAACCACTACCTTGATATTATAGAGAAGCATGAAGGTGGTATTAAACATAATATCAAGAAAATTATAGATAATGCTGGAATTTTCAGAGAAGCTAAAAATCTTCTAATTCAACTGGAGAAATGTGAAATAGCTTTAGATAAGGTAGATATGTAAAGCAAAATTGTTATGCATTAAAATCTTTTAAACTATGGCTTCAATATACTATTTAAAATATATGCAAAGATATTTAAAAAAAGAAGTTATATTTATAGCTACAAAGTGACTCAACATCATTGTCAGATGCATGTGAAGTTTGGTTATCTCTCCTGAAGGATGAAGACCTGAAGCCATAATATATGGAAATTAAGTTAAAGTTTGTTGAAGCAATGGAGCCTTTTCATTTTTTGGCAAATTTGACATTAAATACCAAGGTATGGCAACCAAATCTAACCCAAAAATTGAAAGAACAAACTTAAAACTACATTAGTTTAACTTATATAACTTACATAAGACATTAGTTGATTCTAGACTACTGACACAATTTATGACATAATATCCATATATTTACATTTCTCATTTTTAATATATAAAGCAGGAATACAATATTCTTTAATTTTAGGAAAATCTTTAGGCATTGAACAAGAAGCTGCTGCATAAGCTTGGCTAAGTGATAGGCACAATGAATACGTGGCTGGATACTATAATTTCAGGCTAAAAGTCACAACTACCTTTCCACCGCACATGTTCAACGATAACTTTATTTCTACAATTTCAAGTGAAAGATGGTGGAGTATAATAGATTTGAAGCAAAGGCTGCATCAAAAATCTATACCACTGCTAGAAGGGTTTGCAAAATTTTTTCAATCTCTTCATAGTTGTCCTGCAAGCACTGGCTCCATAGAAAGAGTGTTTTCTACTTTTGGTATTGTGTGGAGCAAGTTAAGAAATAGGTTAGGGAGCAATAGAGCTGATAAGCTCGTTCGGATATACAGACATTTGAGAGGCGAAGAATTTGATTGGTAAATAACAATGGCCAATCATTTTGTTAAGCTTTTGAAACTTAAAGAAATATAGTTTGTTAAAAAGAAAAGGAAAAATCTAACGCCTAAAAAGAAAAAGAAAAATCTTCATTGATTTTTTTTTTTCTTTTTAGGCGTTAAACTAATTTCCCTAATAATTTTTTCTGTATAACCCCAACCAGCTATACAAATGATTAATCATATTATGGATTATTCTGTAAGGAGTTTAAACAGTATAATATACATATGAATTTCATAATAATAAATCCAATATTATTTACAATATAGGGTTTATAAAAGCTAAGAATCTGTTGCAAAAAAAGATATTTTTAAAAAAACCCAAATATCTTTGGGTTTTTTTGTTTTTTTTTGGGTTTTTTTATGGTGGGTTTTTTTGGGTTGGGTTTTTTTGCCAACCCTGCTTCTTTAATACTAATATTTTTTTTAAACAATATTGCTGCAACTCTTTCACTCCTTTAATACTAGTATTTTAGTCAGGTCTAAAACACATAGTCTGTTTTCATAAGGTAGATGCTTTATACTATGAGTTATCTTAGTGGTGAGTCTATGAACTTTCTCTAAGATATTTATAACTTCAATTGTGTGTGGGTTCCAACTCGAGGCAGCAAATTCGAGCTGAAGATGCTCTTAAATTATGTTTAATTATAATTATGTTACGTATAATTATAATTGTTACCATAATGCTACATTGCGTGAAACAAATGTCCTTTTAAGTATGGCAAACAATTTCATGGCCATAGAGGTAGCAGTGCATTCCTGGGAGTTTTGTTTGAGGTTATTGTTTACTAGATGCCTATATCACACTCACATGAGGTCTATTTCAAATTAATTCTAGTCAATTTATCAACATCAAGCGAAGTCTAGATGTGATTTTTATTCAAGCGACAGATGTAAAGAACTTTGCATTTAGAGATGTTTAGCCTCGTATGCCATAATCTTGTCAACTCAGTTATAGCATCAAAGTATTCCTGGAGCACAGTATAGTTATTCTGTTCTTCACAAAGTCGAATTGGGGCAAATAGTTTTGTGTCATTTGCAATTATTTTACAGATTGATTTAATTTTTTCTAGAAGGTCATTTATAAAGATTACAAAAAGCATTGATCCCAATACTGACCTTTAAAGAAAACTGCTAGAAACTGGTGCCTGGTCCAATAACGCTTCACCCATGATTACTCTTTGTTTACAATTGCTTAGAAAAGATTTCACTCATTTCAGAGTTTGACAATTGATTCCACACCCTTCTAGTTTCAGGATCAAACTCATATGGTGAACCTTGTCAAAAGTCTCGGCAAAGTCAAGTAAGAGCAAGTTTACAGATGATTGATTATGTTTCTAGGTAGTTTATTGCAGAGTACCCAATCCAAATTGACTCAACACATAGTTTACTATAAACAGATACAAAGGTATTGTAAGCATCATTTATATTTCTGTTGGCTAGTAATAATGTCCAATCCAAACTTGATACTTCAGTGGACATAGCAGTGAAATCACCTTTTCTTCAGTTAAATTTTGGAGCGGGTGAATATATTTGTCCAATCAGTAGGAAGACTATAACTCCAACGAGACTTAAACTTGTATAAATGTACTAATTCACATGTATACACTTACTTGTAATTATATGACCATGTATAATATTCTATACTTAAAAGAGTGCTCAGTAGTGAAACTAAGAGTAGCAATATCATATTATATTATTAACGTTAGTATTTAGCTGATACTTGATACTGCATGTAACATATATACATATGTTTAATTTGGTGTCCCAAATAAAAAAACTTTTTAAAAACCTATGCTGCTACCTCCTTAATGTGTTCTATATTATAAAATAACACTGGATTTAAAACTTTTTTAAATAAAAAATAATTTTAGGGGTCCCCTAAGACTCTTGAAAATCAGACAGATCCAAACACTTATCAAAAAAATAGTTCTTTAAAAGTGTATTAAGGTGGGCCTCAAAAAAAGCGAAATTATATAAAAATTTTAAAAATGTTCATATAAAAAAAAAAAAACATAGCTTAAAAAAATTATTATCAAAAACTCTTGCTAATTTCCCTATTTTTCGTTTTTAGTTAAAAAAAAACATTATTTTCTGTTAACTAAAATCTTAAATAATAATTTTTTTATGAAATGATGATTATTTTTGAAGTTTTTATATAATTTCGCTTTTTTTGAGCCACAACAACACATGCTTTTGAAAAACTTTTTTATTAATAATATTAGATACCCATTAAATGTCTACTAGTGTGTGATTTCTAGGGCTTTTCTAGGAAGAAAATTTGGGAGGCGGTACCCATGTCCCAGAGAACCAGAGAAATTTAGCAGAATTATTGGCAAATACAGACGTTTTTTTCTCAAAAAAACAAAACAGTATTTGCCAAAAAACCATAAAAAAAAAAAAAAAAAAAAAAAAAGGTACTCAAATTTTAATTTAGGTGGCACCCAAATCGGGGACTAAATATGGTTGATGCTGTCGAAAATGGTCCAGAATAGCCCCTGCATTTAGTAAGAAGTAAATGATGTTTTTGTAAACACTCTTAAACATATATTTTATCAGAAATGGTCGAATCAGAAATAAAGGATGCTGATTTTTTGTCATACCTGAAAATAGCTTGCCAAATTAAGGCTTTTTTAGCAAACTTATCATGCCTTATGTTTTTAAATTTCTTTTATGTTTTTCCTCTATATTTCCGCATTATAATAGACAGCACTTAAAATTTGCTGATGATTGTACTTTATATAAGTTTCATCGCCTTCAATAATTAAGAAGTTTTTAGAAATGTCATTGTCATACAAAGTTTTCAGCGGGTTCTTGCTCTTCATTTTTGAATTTCAGAACGCTTAGGCACTTTTTGTGATTTAAAAGCTTAAAAAACATGTTTATTTGGAACTTTTAAAGCAAAATAAAGAGAAAATCTTTCTCTTTGAGAGCGTGGGGTTATTCATAAAATTGTTAACCATTTTTCAAACCATTTTTTTAACTTGAAAAACCTCTTTTTTTCCATTTCCAGATTTGTCTATGATCAATTTTGTTTGGAAAAAAGTAAAACTACAAACTAACAAGGAAGGGACCTATTTGCAACTTTTATGCTACTAAATTGTATCCTCTATTCAGATTTTTTAAATATTTGTGAAAAGTTTTTTTTCTAACATCATTTTCTTTGGTCATTTTTGAAAATTCCCAACCACCGTATATATATACAGAGCCGGCTCGTGGAACTTATTTTATGTGTGCGAAAATAAATAAGGTGCCTTTATGATTTAAATTCCGAGGAAGCTTGCTCGCGAAAATGTATTTTTTTTTAAAATTATAAAACATCGTATACTACAAATAAAATAACTTTCTTAACAATTTTATTGATTTTAAACATATTTTTAGTTAGAAAACGTAATACGTTTAACTTTAGATTTTGCAAAAATTAATTTTAAAGTATCAGTATCTACAGATTCAGCATTTTTGTTTTCAATGGAGAATATGGACGAACCATTTAAACGTTTTTGGTCTATTGTTGATTGTAAATAGTTTTTTATTAATTTTAATTCTGAAAAACGACGTTCCCCTGTACTCACTGTTACTGCTATTGTTAATAATATTTGTATGGAAATACAAACATTAGGAAACAGTTCTTCAAGCTGACTATCATAGGTCAATTTAAGCAATGATTCCGCCCATTTTTACCCGTCTCATTTCCGTGAAAACAAATTTAGTTCCCGAAACAAATCCTCTGAATACACATCTTTTGTTTCACCATGAGTCAACACT
>NC_088926.1:33147500-33150000 GCF_038396675.1 Hydra vulgaris
TGTATTTTTTTTTTATCCTCTTTGCTTCAAAAAAGCTGCAAGCAACCACAATTAGAGCTGGAAGTTGCTGAAAGAGAGAAGATGAAACTTAAATAAGATTAATTTAGAGATGAAATAGGGCAAGATAAAAATTGATAGACGACACAAAAGATTGCAAATTATTTAAATAATTTGGAGGAAAGCAACATAAAGTAAGCTAATTTCAAAGAACTGGTGTTACAGGAAAAAAACTATAAAATAGAGCAAATAAGAGTTTTTGGAGCGCTTAGAAACAGTCATAGTAAAAGGATGAGACTAAATTGAATGACAAGTAACACGAGAATGAATTTTAGTTGATGGCACAAAAGACGCCAGCATTTAGAGCTGTGTCCCTGATTGTACTTGCAGAAAAGAGAAAGAGAAGCTACATTACGACAATGTGATAATGGTTGGAGGTTGGCTGCAAGGCCAGGTCCAACTATGTTGACAACGCATTTTTACACCTTGTCTAAAAAAGAAAAAGGCACCATTTGAAGATCTGCTCCAGAAGAAAAAAACCCCAGAAGTTACAGGATATGAAGAAGAATGCTGCCCACTGAGGACAACTTTTATGCAACAATTGGTAAGGAAGGATTCAACAACCTTAAAGTGTTATCTGATGCACCGTAATTTTTGAAAATAAGGATATGAGATGCCGCTTTCCAGCATCTTGAAGTGGAATAAAAGTGGAAAAAGTTAGAAAGCGATTGCTCAATGATGGATTTAGCATTTTTTGGTGTTTGAGATAGCTAACTTCCAGTCATGAAGCAAACTCCAAGTATTTTTATGTTTATACTAATGTCAAATAATGATTGTTTGAAAAAAATTGCAATGATTGGAGACTGGGAACAAAAAGCCCTTATATTTCATCCCCCACCCCTACCCTTAATGAAGAGATAACAAGTTGATAAAATACTTTTTCTACTATTCTTAACTAGAGGTATATTCATCATCAATTTTTAAGTTTTATAGTATTATATTTCAGTGTTCAAAAATTATGACCATATAAAATCTCCAACACCAAAAATGCTGAAACCGTCACTGCAATTGCTAATAACACTCATAATAACCCCTGATGAGAAAAATTTGGCACAAAATAAACACAGACAGTAATAGTACAACTAAAAAATTAATGATCAAAAAAAATTGTATAGAATATTAAACAACATATTAGTTTTTTATTTTCGGGACTGCAATAATGATTTCTCGCCATTACGACGTACGGCATCAACTTTTTTGTATACATGTCACACATGCCTTGTACAAGATTTTTATCAATTTTTTTTAAACAAGAATGGATTTTCTTTTGCAGCTGATCTCCACTTTCAGCTTTCCAATTGTTTTCATACACGTAGCCTTTAAGGCTTGACCAGAAATCTTCAATTGGTCGTAATTCTGGGACACATGCTGGATTATCAAATTTTGTTACATAACGGATATTTTTCTCATCGAGGTAATTCGTCACACTTCTAGCATAATACGAAGAGGCTAAGTCAGGCCAGAATACATAATTACCATCACTTTTATGTTTGTTGATAAAGGGAATCAATCGTTTGATGATGCAATCATTTTTGTACACCGTTTGGTTAATTGCCAGTCTCGCAGGAACAATAAATGGTTTCGAGATTCCACGAGGGAATATGGTAATCGACAGAAGAGTTTTTTTTCCAAATTTGTTTTTGCGCTTATATTTTACATTTTTTGGTGCATTTCTTTCTTAAAATAACAAATGATTGGAAGGAATGATCACACTTGAATTTATTTGCAATTTTTGTTGTTGAAGTTCCAGACCGGTTGTTCAAAAGACCTTTCAGGCGATTGATGTTCCCAGCAGTCATTACTTTTGGTTTTCTGCCTGATCCAGGCTTACGAGACTTTGGCTCATTGTTCTTCTACTTTGCCATATAACGTTTAATGGTTTTTTCGAGGTGATTAGAGGCAACAAAATACTCTACGGTGCTCTTCATTTTAGCGTTAGGACGCAAGTTACAATAGTTGTACAATTGTTCAATTAATGTAGTCGACTTCATTTTTGGATAACTTTTTTATTAATTAATCTAAGTAAACAAAATTTTCAGTAAAAGATGAGTAAAACTTTATAAAAAAATAACTAAAAAATTAAGGCTGGATAACTAAAAATTTAATAAGTTTTAGCTTAACAAAGATTGTGCCAAGTTTTTGTCACCATTGGTTACATAACACTACCAGAATATTCAAACGTGGTATTATTTTTTATTGCTAGTAGAGGTTTGTAATTAGTCTGCAAAATTTTTTTAATAATAATTAGTCTGAAAATTTTTTTCGATGCAGGTAAAGGGTTAATAAATAAAAGAAACTTTTGTTTAACTGTGCTGTTTAGACTTTGTTGGCTTTAATTTGCAAAATGATGTTCTAATTTACAATCATTTTATGTAAATTGAAAAAGCTCAAAACTTGGAAGAAATTCAAATATATTAAATTGAAAGCGTAATAGATAAAGTAA
>NC_088926.1:33155000-33227500 GCF_038396675.1 Hydra vulgaris
GAAACTAGGCTAGGTAGACCCTTGTCAACCATCAGAAAAGATAATAGTGCCCTTTTTTGAGCTGTCAAAGCTAATCCAAGAAATAGTTACAAAAAATTGACCACAGAATTTGAAACAACGCAAAATACTTCTATGTCTTACAGCACAGTCCGCCGAATACTTAACAAATACAAGATTGGAGTCTACTCTACTTTGAAGAAACCGCTCCTGCGTCCATATTATAAACAATGGAGACTAAAATGGTGTCGTGAAAGAAAGTATAGGACAATAAAACAATGGAAAAACATTATGTGGAGTGATGAGAGTAACTTTGAGCTTATCAATCTCAAATCTAACATAACAGTCAAAAAAAAAAGCTCACTAAAAGTATTACGCCATGTACATTAGACCGACTGTCCAAAATGGAGGAGGCTTGATAGGAATCTGGTCATGCTTCAATTACAAAGCTCTTGGTATGTGTCAAACATACACCGTAGAATCAACTCCAGTATATACATAGAAGTACTGGCAAACAACCTTATTTCATCAATTGACCTGCTTATGCTCAATGATAAACCATAGAAACTTCAACAAGATGGCACTACTGCACATACTGTATACTATACAAAGGAGTGGTTTAAAAATAATAATTCAAGACAATACCGTGGCCTCCGTACTCACCTGATTTGAACCCGGTTGAAAACATTTGGGCTGGGTTGACCGTGATTTGGCTAAGATTCAAATTTCCACACTTGGCCAGGTGAAGAACGTCCTTAGGAAGACCTGGTATAGGGTCCTAGAAGAGATGTGCAAAAATCTTGTTGAGCCTAAAAGAGTTCTTAGTTGTATTAAAGCAAAAGGCGAATACACAAAATGTTGATTGATTCATAAATTACGTCTCCTAATGTATTGTGTGTCTAAATTTATGAATAATTTTTTTTGTCTTATTTTTTTGTAAATTTTTTTTAAATTTTGTATTTTATATGTATTTATTTAATAAATCGAAAAAAACTAAACCGAAACCTTTTTTGCTATTGTTTTATCGTTAAAAAACTGAAAATTTCGGTTCTCAAATATGAGTGTGTCTAAATATAGGAAAACCACTGTATATACATATACATAAACAATAAAATTTTTGACATTAAATAGTTAAAGAAGTAAAGAACAATGCACAAAAAAAAACACATGTTATTGAATATAGGATAGCATAAATCAATCACCATTATTCAAATTCTTAGAAGTACTATACATACTTACTGTTAAATACAAAATTACTTTGTTAATTAAAATTAAAGCTACATTTGATATTTTTAAATATTAAAAGGAAACAATCATTAAAAATCTCTTAATGATAAACTGATAAGAAAAAGCATTGTTACTTAAGATGGATTTAGTTAAGGACAAGACAAAAGATAGGCTTATTAGAGTAATTAGATAGATTAAATAGATAGACAGAAGATTAGATATAAGGCTTAATAGAGTAATATTAAAAAGTTGTCTTAAAGAGTAAAATATTTGCAAAAATAAAAAGAAAGCAAAATAAATACAGCTAATAATTTATTTGAAAAGTTGCCAAATGAAAGATTTGAATGAAACAAAAATTTGATGCCAACATCATTTTCAAACAAAAAAATTTTTTTTCAAACATGTATTTTTCACAAAATTATATTTATTTCAGTTTTAGCTTTAAAAAAATGGGATTTTGTAAAGTAACTGTACAAAAATCAAGGGAAAAAATAAGGAAATCAGGAAATCATAATATATTTTTAATGTGTGGTTTATCAAGCCAAAGAAATCTTAGATAAATGATATATGAACTTTATTTCTCAATATGATCCATTTTGGCAAAACTCTTAAAAAATTTACAACCCAACTGTTTTTGAAAACAAACAAGGTTTCTATTACCAAATAACATTTTGTGTCAATAACTTGATACCAACTAGACCCCTAAATGTCCATAAGCCTTTACCATCTCAACTAGCACAGTAGAAGAAAGATCCATCTTGCTTCACTGAGATTTAAAAACCAATACAAGTAAGGAAGCTTACTCATTCATCTTTGTTACTGTGAATCATCTCCACCTTTGTTTATATACAATATTTTCACTTTAACATGTTTGTTCCATTCAAATCTTTCATTTGATACCTTTTCAAAATAAATTATCAGCTTTATTTATTTTGCTTTATTCTTTTTTGGAAGTATTTTACACTTTAAGACAACTTTTAATATTACTCTATTAAACCTTATATCTAATCTTTTATCTATCTATCTATTTATCTAATCTTCTATCTATCTAATTACTCTAATAAGCCTATCTTTTATCTTGTCCTTAACTAAATCCATCATAAGTAACAATGCTTTTTCTTATCAGATTAAGTTATGCATATAGCCTGTTTACATTTTTTAGCTATTCAACACAAGGCCTTTACATTTATTTTGAGTTTTTTCTTTATATGTTATAAGATTTTATTTTTCTCTTTATTTTATAATTTCCTCATTTTGATTTTAAAATAATGGTTTCTTGAGCCTCCTAAATACCTAGCAAAAACACTTTTTAAGAGGTTTTTGATTGGTTTTGAACATTTTTATTTAATTTGAAATTTCTAACATGGTTTCTCCTTAAGAACATCTTATGTTGAATTTTTTTTAAGTATGCAGTCCCTTAAACTTATTTGTAGTTAAACAAAATGTTTATTACTGTCTCGAAATACAGTCTCATTTTTTGCAACATTTCTTAAAATCCTAGAATTTATGTTTGAAAACGAAGTAGCATACATAATAAATAACAATGTTGTATTGCTAAAATTGTTTTTGTCTTTGGCATGCTTAAAAAAAGTATGCTTTGTATCAACTATATGGTACTTTTTGGTGTTGAGTGTTAAACAAGCTTATTTATTTTTTATTCTGTTCTTTAGCAATATTTTTTATGCCTCAAATGCAAATTAAACATTTTGTATAACATAAATATTTCACTCTTTAAAAAAATAACAAAAACATAAGTAATATAAAAAAAAAGTAATACACAAAATACACATAACAACATACAAAACACTCGTTAATGATAAAGTAGAAAAAATAACTAAAAATAAAACATACCTACATTATAGAACATTATAGTTACCTTTTAAAAGTTTTACCGCAACATTAACACAAGATGCTTTGGTATCAGGAAAAACCATTTCAGTTTTAGTGGCATAACAAGTTTTAGCAAGAATATTTGAACTAATCTTTGCTATAAAGACATTACCAAATGCTCCTTCCCCTATTTTTTTATCAAGACTTATGCTGGTTGGAGAAATTTCCCATTTGTCTACTGGCAATTTGTCATACCCCATATAATTTCTAAAATAATAAACTTTACAGTCATTATAATTATTATTAATTTTACAAAATATTATTTATTTAAAAAGTTTTTGATTTAATGTTAATAAAAACTAAAATGCCAATGAATTATTATATTAAAATTTTAAGATAAAAAAAGCTATAATAAAATTAATAACAATACAAAACTTATTTGTAAAGATTTTTTTAAAAGTTTTAAAAAAAATTGAGAAATTTACACTCTTAATCTTTTTTTGTCAAGAGTAGTTCTCATTAAAAAAGGTAAAACGGGGAAAAATTGACACATCTTTAGAAAATATTTTTTTTAAGCTGTGCAAAACCAAATTTGGCAAGCAATATTTCTATGTGTTTACCAATGACATTGCTGTTATAAACTGATGAAAAATTTAATTAGTTATCTAATATAACTGATAGATAACTTCTTTTGGGTTTCAACTGTCAATGTTACCCCTATACGGGGTAATATTGACAGTAGCAGCTGTAAATGTTAAAGTTACATCATGAGGGGTAATATTATCATTTGAATTTTGACAAACAAAACAGAGAAAACATTTTAAATATATATTAGCATTTTAATTTAAAAAATAAGCAGTATTAAAAAGTTGTAGAATTGCAATGAAAATGTAATATATTATTTTTTGAAAGATATCAATTACCTTTAGTTCTGATGGTGTCTACTTGAAAATATAAAAAAGTGTGTTAACTTATAATTAAAAGTTTTCTCTCTTAGAATTGTCAAACTATTAAGTTTTACATTATATTAATGACTCATTATTTGTTTACGACAAAATCCTGCAGTGCTGTAATTTTTGCTAGATTTCTTTGTTACAAATTTTTTATTATTTGGTTTAATTTAGAAAACAGCAAGAAATTTTTTTACATCTTCAAGTTTTGATATTTTGTTCTTATTAATATTATGAAACATCGTTGGGTTTGGATTTTAACTTTTTGCAGGTGTCAGTGTTTAGATCTGTTTGACATTTGATGTATTGGTACATTTTTTATTAAACGTTATTTTTTTAATTTAGGGTTTGGTTTGCTCGATTGCATTTCATGTTATTGTGAAAGATTTATCAGATGTAAGATTTTCTGCCAACTTTTGCTTGATTCTCGGCCCATGGGGTGACTAAAGTATTCCTGTCAATGTTACCCCAAAACTGAAATATGCATTTAAAAATAAAATGTCACATAAAAATCTTAAATGGTTAATATTTAGAGACAACATCATAAAGACACAAGTAAAATGATATTATGGTATGGTTTTACTTTTCTTTGGACTAAAACTTGAAACTAGTTTAATTCATGCCCTCGAATTGAATTGTTTTTTATACTTACTATTATGTGAATAAAAAAATTTTTAAATTTTTTGAAATATTTTTTCATTTAACATCTGTCTGCAACATCTAATAAAATATTTTAAACAGTAATCAACAGGTGACTGGTAAAAACATTTAATCTAATACATGTCAATGTTACCCACATCCCAAAGTACCTTATACAAGCCAAAGTACCTTATATGCGTTACCTTATACAACCATTGTAAAAAAGTTTAAAATCTTAACTGTGATCTTTGTACAACCTCTCTCCAAGATAAACTTTTTCTTTCACTAACACACACACAAAATTAAAAATAGGCGTACAATAAAAGCATATAAAAGTTAAAACTTTAATTACTCCATCTTACGATAAGATATGATTCAAGATCATTGAAAACATATCATTAGAAAATCATTTTTTGTAATTATTTTATAAAAAAGGTTCCAGTTCCAAACCTTATATATTCTATATACTTCTTCAAAAATTCAATGTTTAAAAAAATCACTATTTAAGTTTAAAAAAAAAAACTTTTAGATGTACACTTAAAAACTTTTAAGATGTGCACTTTGTTGTATTTAAATATTATTTAGGTATACTTGTATACTTTTTGGACTATTATTACTGCTCATAAATGATTTTAATAACAAAAAGGAAAACACAAAAAAAGAACTAATTGCATTAAAAGTTCAACAAACAAAATTATTTTGGATTTATAGAACTATAAAATAAAATCCAAAATTTTTATTTTTCAAAATTTTAAATAAATCCTTACTAATAATAATAATAATAATAATAATAATAATAATAATAATAATAATAATAATAATAATAATAATAATAATAATAACAATAGTAATAACAATAATAACAATAATAATAATAACAATAACAAAAATAACAATAATAATAGTAATAATAATAATAATAATAATAAATGTATAAAAAATTTACTCACTCTAAACTGTATATATCAGGATTGAGAATTGTTTCTTGGAGATTTAACTTTTTCTTTCGAACCCATAGTGCAATAACAACAACTATAACAAGTACTAAAACAGATCCAAGAACCAAACCAATGATTGTTGATATTTGAGATTTTTCTAGAAAAAAAAAAAAAAAAATCAAGGTAACTGATAAATTGTTACATTGATAAATTGGTACATTGATAAATTGTTGTTAATATTATTACTAACTAATTAATTACCCTATACAGGGTTTGAATATCTCTTGTTTTCTATATCTCCAAAAACTTCTTAAACAAAAGCATCGAAATTCGCAAGTTTAAAAAAATCAATATTATGTTATATGAAAAAAAAAGCCAAAAGTCTTAATGTTTTTTAAAATTTTGTCCTAAATCCTTGCTTTCATAAAGTACGTACACAAATAAAGTCTTCATAAAGTATGCACTAAGGTACATAATTTATGAATGCCCCCTCAACACAAAATATATTTATTTATCAAAAGATAAGTTCTGTGTTTGGTTGAACCAGATGAGTTTAGTGCGCAATGATCTACTCCAAACTAATAACTTATTCACAGAACCTTGCTAACAAATGCAACACTCAATTTAAACTGCACACTAAACTGAAGGATAAATGCAGAATATGCCAATAGAGGTAAAAAAGACTTTTTGCAGCCAGTTATTTAAAAATAAAGTTTTAACTTAAGTACAAGTAAAAATAAAAATAAAATCCCCAGATCAACTCTAAAAATAAAGTTCTGTCAAAATATTAGAAAAAAAAGTAACGTTTACTTCATGGCAACATACAAGCACATTACCGCATTATAAAAATTTGCAAACCATAGAAGAAGACTAAATGATAATAAGCAACAATAAAAAGTAAATGATAATAAAAAAAGTTCAGAGAAAAGCTTCAGTCCCTATCTCGACTGGAATGGCTCAACCTTAGGGTGATGATTAACATTATAAAAAAAGAAAGAAAAGTTGTAAAAAATTTGAAAAACACTTTTAAAGCAAAATATCTCACAACTTTAACAGAACGAAAACTCAATTGCTCTAAAATTTAAAACTTTATTAAATAAAATAAAATTTTTAAATTAATTTTATAAAATTGCATTTTTAAGGATCTTTTAAACAACATAGCCCTGACAAACTATAAGTTTCTGGTTTTTTTAATTTTGATTAGATGATTCAACCTAAAAGAATTGCATATATTTTTATAGATTTATTATACTTCAACCAACAATTAAATTAAACATTTTGTTTTTTCACAAAATAATAATGATGAAAATGGCAAAAACTTTAATGATTAATATTAATACTTAAAATTAAACTTGAAATTAAAAATTTATTGTTTAATATTACTACTTCACAGAAAGTAGCATTGTCCAACCCAAAACAAAGATAAAAACAAAGATAAAAGCAAAGATAAAAACAAAGCTAAAAACAAAGCTAAAACAATGATTACATAAAAAAAAAAAAAAATAATTTTTTTATCCTTTAAAAACAAGTTTTAGTTAAACACGTACAAATTTTAGACTTAAAAAGACTCACCAACACAACTTGCATTATCTTGACCTATTTTCCACCCGCTTTGACATGTGCACAAATATCTGCCCTTAAGATTTTGACATACTCCATTATTCCATGAACATAAAAGTGGTAAGGAAGTACATTCATTGACATCTTTTGAAATGTATTATAAAAGTATTAATGTATTTTTTATTTGCTTATTAAAATTAATATAAACTTAGATTAATATAAACAAAGTTATAAAACAATTTTATTTTAAAACTAAAATTAAATATACATTTAACAAAATTAAATATTATTAGCATTACTATTCTTCATTTTAAAAAAATATGAGAGATAATAACAACATTTCAAATTTGACAAATATTAGAAGTATAAACTAAAAAAATATTGTAAACATGTGCATGAAATGTTTTAAATAACAAGCCACACACCAACACAGCTAGCACTATCTTTACCCAACTCCCATCCTTTTTCACACTTGCACAAATAAGATCCAAATGTATTTTCGCATATAGCATTTGTCCAAGGACATAGACTTGTATCATTGCATTCATCAATATCTTTAACAAACAAAAATTTCAAACATTAATAACTTAACAATAATATTAGATAATAACTTAATAGAATATATAGTTAATACAATATAATATATATTTATTAAAATATATATAATTAATACGATATAAACTTATTCAGTAATTAAATTAATTTAAAATTTTAGCAAATTTGCAATAATATCCAGTTCTAAAATTTTATTTGAACACTTCTCCGGCACAGGCTACAGAGCTAAATCACACTTTTGAACAAGCAAGCAAATAATTTCTTAATTCGGGAAGACTTATTTTTTAATTCTACACATTCTAATTACTAACTCTGAATCAGTTGGTGTGAGTATTTATAGTTCAAAATTGTTACCATAGATACAATCTAGTCTACACATTCTACTTACCATTCTACATTTTTATTACCAACTCTGAAACTGATGGTAGGGTTGTGTAAGTAATAAAGGTTCAAAATTTCAAATTTTAAAATGATTATAAATAAAATCTTAAAAAAATGAAATCATTATATTTTTCGAGTAGAGTCACTACACTCATCAATATTTTGAAAAAAAAACACTCAGTAAAAACATAAATAATTAAGCTATAAAACAAAAATTGGGTTAACTAATGGTTTTTTGATAAAAAACTTACCAACACAACTTGCATTATCTTGACCTATTTTCCATCCACTTTGACATGTGCACAAATAACTGCCATTAAAATTTTGACATACTCCATTATTCCAAGAACATAAACGTGGCAAGAAAGTGCATTCATTGACATCTTCAGAAATGTATTATAAGGGTATAAATGTATTTTTCCTTTGTTTATTAAAATTAATATAACTTTAGATTAATATAAACAAAGTTATAAAACAATTTTGTTTTAAAACAAATAATAAATATATATTTAACAAAATTAAATATTAATATCATTACTATTCTTCATTTTAAGGAAATTTGAAAGATAATAACAATATATCAAATTTGACAAATATTAGAAGTATAAACTAAAAAAATATTGTAAAATAAGTGCATGAAATGTTTTAAATAACAAGCCACACACCAACACAGCTGGAACTATCTTTACCCAGCTCCCATCCTTTTTTGCACTTGCACAAATAAGATCCAAATGTATTTTCACATATAGCATTTGTCCAAGGACATAGACTTGTATTATTGCATTCATCAATATCTTTAACAAACAAAAATTTCAAATATTAATAACTTAACAGTAATATTAGGTAATAACTTAATACAATATATAGTTTATACAATATAATATATACTTAATCAATATATATATATATATACTTAATACAATATAAAGTTAATAACTTAGTCGGTAATTAAATTAATTTAAAATTTTAGCATTTATGCAATAATATCCAGTTCTACAACTTTATCTGAACACTTCTCCGGCACAGGCTACAGAGCTAAATCATGTTTTTGAATAAGCAAGCACATAATTTCTTAATTCAGGAAGATTTATTTTTAAATTCTACACATTTTAATTACTAACTCTGAAACAGTTGGTGTAAGTATTAAAGGTTCGAAATTGTTACCTTACATACAATCCAGTCTACACACTCTACTTACCATTCTACATTTTTATTACCAACTTTGAAACTGTTGGTAGGGTTGTGTAATAGGGTGGAGCGATTTTGAAAATTTTTGAAATTTAATTTTCCTGAGCAGTAAATCAATATCTTTTGGTAAAAAAAGAACCTTACTCTTTTTTTTTTTAGTTTAGATGAGTTCTTGAGGTTCCTCTTTGGATTCTAAATTTTTGATGGGTCCTAATATAGTTTTAATTTTTTTTTTCTAAACTATATCAACTTGATACATAAAAGAAGCAAAATAATATGCTGATTTTGAAAATAATATTTGTTTTTATTAAAAAATTAAAATCAAAAAAGTTGAGTTGTTTTTTTCATTAAAAACCCCCGTCCTTAACAAAACGGGGGTTATAAGGTATATTTTTGCAAGTAATTTTTTTACTAGAAAATTTTTTTAATAAAATTATTATTTATGAAACAAGCATTGTTTTTGCTTTTAGGTTTAGAAGAAAAAAAAATTAAAAAATATTAGGACCTGTCAAGAATTTAAATTCCGAAGAGGACCCTCAAGATCTCATCAATACCAAAAAATATTTTTTTACTTTTATCTTATGATTAATAGACATTGATTCGTGTCTCAGTAATATTGGTTTTAAAACTCTTTTTTTTTTGCTATGAAAATCGCTTCACCCTATTGTGTAAGTAATAAAAGTTCAAAATTGTCACCATAGACACAATCCAGTCTATGTAGTCCAATATAGGTTTAATTTTCATTTTAAGAACGAAAAGATATCAAGACCCAATTGGATAGTGGCTGGTCAATTATATAACCAATTTTTAAACAATAGTTAGAGAGGTCGAAGCAACCTCAAAAGTTTATAAAAGTAGCAAGTAGCAATGCTGTAGTGGTGTAGTGGTAGAGCGCTCGCTTCATAAGTGAGAGTTTCCGAGTTCGATCCCCACTACATCCCTGGTAGTATCACGTCAACTTGTTTCTCCGCGAAACGGCCTTGTTTGTCAAGGTTCATGTTTTGGAGTTATAGAGTGAGAGAGGGTTACAACAACAATTAAGTAGCCTCATCGCCTGTAGTGGCCATCTCGGCCTTAAGGAGGTGAATTAACAAAAGAAAAAAAAAAAAAAAGTTTAGAAAAACAAGGTTAAGTCAAGGAGTCAATAAATAGCTTAAAAAAATACAGAAAACAGTTTTGAAAAAAACTTTTTTAGGACTGTGACAAGAATGCTGTTTATACTATAAACTTTAAAAAAGTTTAAGCCAAAAATAACTTTAGAAAAGCAGAGCAGTGATTTGGATATCAAGATATGGATTAAGTTGTTTCTCTAGAATTGCAGAAATAGTAAGGTCATAGATCAAAGTTTAAAAACTACTTTTAAAAGTTTTTTAAAAGTAGTTTTTCTTAGGAGATAAAAAATTGTGTAAACAATAAAATGTTAGATTTTCCTTTGTTACAATAATAGTATAGAAGATTTTCAGACAGTTGTTGGAAATTCTGAGATAGAGTATAAGATTTAATTATCTGAAAATGATTGACCATATTGTATTAATTTTTTTTCAAAAAGGTTTGTCATCATAATCGAACTTTTTTTTTCCAGGTAAAAAAGATATACAAAGGTATTAAAGTTAGAAAAAGCTGCTGCACAAGAAGGATAAAAATTGAAACCAACTAGAAGAAGCTTTTATGTCAGATTGAATATAGGATTCTAAATGAGGGTCAATATTAGGTAAAGACAAAAGACACCATCCGAAGAACGATCACAAAAAAAATTTACATAAAAAATCTCAATTAACCTTAAGTTAGTAGTAAAAAGTGCAATGATTATTATGCAGATGAAGTATGAAATAAAAGTTTTAGTAAGATAATAGCATGGTCTAAACCATCAAAAAAGAAATGACAAACAAGACGAGCATTGTAATTCTCACGGTCTTATGGTTATTTTAAAATTTTCCAAATAAATTTTAAAAACTTTTAGAAATATTTTAAAAATTTAAATATTATAATATTAAAAAATCTATCTTAAATATTTTTAAAAACCAAACTAAGAAAAAGGATTTTTTTAAGATTTTTGTATTTTTATTAAGGTTTTGGTATAAACCTCAAGTAATTTTTATTAAATCTCTGAGTTTTTTAAAAAACGTAAGGTCTAAAAATCAAAAAGAAATGGTAATTTTTGGGTTGTCCGAAAAAAAAATACAATTATTGATTCAAGTTTATTTGGGATTATTGAAAAATAAGCAGCAATGTTAACCATTGAGCTAATGACAAAATATTTCAACTTAAGTACCGGTAGTTTCAGTAGCACTAAAGTCAAGTCTTGTAGTGAGTTGAGCATTATAATCACTAACAGCAACAGTATTACAAGTTAGATAAAGAATAAGAGGAATCAATTTGATCAAAAGCAATATCAGAGACTTGGGACAAAAAAAAACAATAACAAAAAAAAAGAAAAAGAAGAGAAAGCCAATGAGTGAAGTGGTGCTGAACAAAAGTACATATAAAAATGCATTGTAAACAGAGTTGGACCTGCTCTTGCAACCAACCTCCAACCATTATAACATCATTGTAATTTTGCTTCTCTTTCTCTAGTCTATATGTATTATAAGGGGCACTGCTCTAAAGAGCTAGCGCCTCTTGTGTTATCTACTAAAATTCATTCCCGTGTTACTTGTCATTCAATCATCCTTTACTATGACTGTTCCTAAGTGCTTCAAAAACTCTATTTTTACCCCTCAAACATCAGTTCTCTGGAATTCGCTTCCTTCGTCTTGCTTTACTGATTCATATAATATGTAAGTCGTCTGTCAATCGTAATCTTGCTCTATAAACTTCATCTTTTCTTTTCCAGTAACTTCCAACTCAAATTGTGGTTGCTTGCAGCCTTGTTGGAAGTGAAAATGTTAACAAAAAAAAAAAAAAGATCAAAGAACAGTCAAATAAATAGCCAGAGAATTCAAAGCTGATTTCCTAACAAAAGGATTGTTAGTTGATATGTAAGTATATGCCTTGGCCAGCATGCGAGTATTGGAGTATTTGCAAATCAAAGGATTATAACCATTAATAGTAAGATTGAAACAGTTGATTTTAAGTCCAAAATGAGTAAGTTGATCCGGCAAACTTTGCAAAAAGTAGATACCTTACTAATAATACTTATAATACCTTACCTAATAATATCTACTAATGTAAAATTTAAATATACGTTAAATGAAAACTAAAAAAAAAAAATTAAAGTTTAAAACAGCTGCAAAATAGAGGTTAATGGCTTAAGGCAACGAACAGGGTCAATACAGACATCTCTAAAAATACCTACTAATGAAGAAATTAATAGGTAGCTTGGAATAACTAAATACAGTTAAACAATCTAAAAAATTCTTTAAAGTTAACAACAGCTACATAATAGAAATTCAAGGCAATAAACAGGGTTAAAAAAACAAAATATTGTAAGTTGCTGTTAAAGTATGTTTCTTTTTAAAATCAAATTTATTCGCAAACAATCATTTGGGTATCAAAAAGTATTTGGTTGTGAGAGGCATAGTAGTAGGGTTGTTTTGGCTAAAAATGAATTGGATTAATAGACCGTTTCCTTTTCATTCAATGACAGGTTGGATGGCAGTACTAAAAAAAGCCTTTAAAAAATCAACTTCAATAGTACATTTTTGCTTGAGCAATGTTAAGGCAGAGGCATATAGGGCAAACTGAAAGTGAAGTATATAAAATACTTATTAAGTTTCCATTATTTAAAGTTTGCTTTTATATATATATATATATATATATATATATATATATATATATATATATATATATATATATATATATATATATATATATATATATATATACATATATATATATATTTGTACATATATATTGTTTCATATTTGACAATTTTACCTTGCAGAGCTGCATCAGCAGAGAAAACATTTGCTTCACAATAACCAGAGCATTTAAAATAAAACTAAAACAATAATTAAAAATAAATAAATTAGAACATAAGCAGGTAAATTTATCAATAAAAAGTGAAAAATTCAGAAAAATTATTTTTTTTATTCTTTGCCAGATTTAATAAATCTAAACATTCAAAGCAAAAGCTAAAACATTTTGAGAAAGTTTATCCATGCTATAGAATAAATATTTTCGCGCTAGTTTTCTAACTTTATTAAAGTGGAACAAAATAAAAGACTATTTAAAACTATTTTAAAAAATATTATTTTTTGGCAACCTTATTTACAAAATGCATGATATTCAATGTTTAATTATACATTTATTAATCAAGCTCCATGTTATATAAAAATAAAAGTAATCAAATTTTAGTATGAATACTTGTGATTTTTAGTATAATATAAATTGAATTTGTAAGAAGGGAAAGTAATGTGGCATCAGTAAGTTAGTTTAGCTGACTGAGCAAATGACTTTTATTATGGAAATATTAAGCATAGATCTAAAGCCAGGCTTAGCCAGGAAGGCATGCAAACACTATTTGATTTTGAAAACTTGACCATGGGCATTAATATGGTTTAAATATTTGTATTTATTTTAAAAACATGCTGAAAAATCTTTACTTAAATATGAAGAAACTTTGATAAAAACTTATCCTCAAAGAATCAAATAAACCTTCGCAAAAAAAAGAAACGAAAAATAATATAAAAAAACTTAACTAAAACTAAAATATAAAAACTAAATCTAAAACTTAACTAAAATAAATTATAAACTATTAAGATTATCTAGATTACATTTGGAATAAATAACTTTGAATCCTTTATCTTTACTAATGTTTTTATAATATATTATTATGCAAAACCTTTTTTAAATAAAGTTACAACTTACATATAATGACTGTTTAATACCAAACAATTGTTTAATGCCAGTAAATGTGCACATTTAAAAATTATAAAAAAAAATTCTTAACAGTTCTTCACAGTAACATAAACAAAAGAAAAAATAATTAAGTTTATTGAAAAAGTTGATATAATTTGTTTTTATTTAAAGACATAAATTATAAAAAATACATATATAAATATAAAAAAATATGTATATTATTAATCATTATTTTTATAAAAAATTATTAGCAGTGACTTGTTACCTTATTTAAATCCATTTTAATAATATAAAAACATGAGTAAAGATCATAGATATTTAATTCAAACGGCTTTCAAAAAAAGTTTTTTTTTCTTCTCAACAAAATCATTCTTTTTTTTGAGTGAATTAACCTTAATGATTCTTATATAAAGTTTATTATATAAAGAGACCATCGCTGTTTAAAGTCATCGGTTATAAAATTAAATTTCTTTAATAATTTTTACTTTTTTCATTTTATTCATATAAAAAAATCTTATATAATTAAATAATATAAATAAAAAATTATAAAACTTTCAATGATACTTTAAATAAAATAATAAGCTACTTTATTTAAAAGCGTGTTGCTAATATAAAAGCTTTAGTAAAGATAAACATGTTGACGTAATTTATTTTCAATGTAATTAAAAACCGATTTTTTCAGTGCATTTGTTGAAATCCGTGATTAAAATGTCAAAACAGAATATTTTTTGTGTGGTCATACAAGACTTAAAATTAATACAAGACTAAAAATTACTCGCCTACTTGGTAAAGCCAAGAAGGCGTACAATTTTTTACAAACCTTGTATATTTTTTACAAACCTCAAAGCCTCAGTTATTAATTTGTATTAGATATTATTAACTGAGGCTTTGAGAACATTTGTAATAACACTCTGAAAGCAACTCCATATGGATAACTTTCAATTCATTATGTACATTATCACAAACTTCTTTCTTTGATTAGCTGTATGGGAAACTATACCTAAGACCACTTCCAATGATTTGCATACTTCAATAGTGAGATTCGAGACTTTGTAGGGACTCATTTATTCCATTTTTTTAAGGATCAAGAAAGATTACATTTTTTAAAATAGTCAATTTCCAAGTTATTGTTAATATGAAGTTGGTTGAAAATGCTTGATAAGAATCATGACAGTTCAAGAGATTTTGAAAGCTTCTGAGAAATAAAATTTAACTTTTGTGCCAATATTGATTAGTTTCAATAATTTACAATTATTTGTGCCATACACGTTGATCAACAACTTATTAACAGATTTTTTGGAACTGCTGCTATTATTGTTTTTACTATTTTTAAATAGGATTAGTAATAAAATAGTAATAGAAGCTTTTTGATTAAATTTTGATGAGCATTGACAATAGTGCAACAAGAATATTCTCAAATGGCAATAAATAGAATAAATTTGTTTATCTTCATGCAACACAAACTTGTCAGCCTCAGTTGAAAAGTAGGAAACATATAATTAAAACTAAAAGAACTTATAAAGTGAATATACAAAATTAGACAGATGTCTCGAATTCTAGTCATTATTTTGTTGTTTAGTATTATATACTTAAATATACACTTGTGAGCAGGAAAGAGGTGCAATTGCACATTATTCTTGACCATATTAATTTCGTTTTTGTGACAACTTGACCATGCCGTTTTAGATTTTTGAAAACCTTTAAAAATTGAGCTGAAACAAAGTGAGAAATTAATTTGAAAAATTGCCTACTATAAGAAATATATATTTTTAAATATTGAAAGATACTATATAGTTAAACAGTGTATTTTTTACAATAAATGTAAATGTTTTTAAAACAATTTGTACAATTAACTTTATAAGCAACTACAAAAACGTTTGTTTTAATAAACTTTCAGTTGAGATTTTTTATACAATATTTATTATTACTATTGTACGATTTAAAAGTAATATAGGTAAAATTTTTACTCTCATGTTGCTAAAATTATTAATAAAATGTAACTTTATTCAACTTAATATAAAATAATCTGAAGCTGCCCTATAAAAATCTAAAAACTCAAACTTAAACTTAGACTTGATTAGAATAGTTTAAACAGTAGTTTTACTTCTTAACCTTCTTTGCAAACTTTCTAATGAAATATTTTTACTCTAAGCTAAACGCTTTTAAAAAAGGTTTACTATTCTATTAAACAAATTATCATAAAACATGAAATACTGGCTAATGACGTGAGCTTTGAAGTCAAGGGGTTTTTCAGCCGTTTTTGAAATGTTAAAAAGCCACAAGCATTTTTTTTTCAAACAAAAAAAATAATGTGTTATGAGGTATCGAGTGCAATCGAACGCTTTTCCTGTCCACTTTCGAATGTGTATTCTTTTATAAAGTTCGCAACTAAAACAAGTCAGTCTAGCCACGAAAGGGATGAAATACTGATTTAAGAAAGAGATTTAAATTCTGATTGAAGAAGCTGAGAGTTTATTCATTGACTGAGTTTCGGAGAGTACACAAAGGAGTTGTTGCTTTACTGATTGAGAGTTTTGGGTTTGGGCAGCAAAATTTTATTCTTAGTTTGTTTTGTACTTTATTGCACACTTCAACATTTAATACTTAGTTTTTTATTTAAATATGGTTTATGCTGTTTTAGTGGAGTTATTTATTTTATGCTTAGTTTATATATAATTATAATTAATAAAACTTAAGTATATTCATTTTATGCTTAGTTTATGTATAATAAACATTTACACATTTGCGAAAGAAATATTTGTTTTATACTTACTTAATATTTAATTTTTATTTATTCTATTTTAGTGGAAATATTTGTTTTATACTGAAGTTAATGTAATTATAATTTATACCTTTTTAGTAGAATTATTAGTTTTATATTTAGGTTATATTTATTTACAACTTATGGCGTTTTAGTCGAGCTTTTTGTTATTTGTTATATACCTAGCTTATACTTAGTACTCTTTTATGCTAAGCTTAAATTTACTAGTTGCTTATATTACTTAGTGAGTTTATAGTAGTGGATTTGAAACAAAAATATCTGTACTTTTTTTTCTTATGACTTTTATTTCAATTTTTTCTATTTTAGAAAAAATTTACAAGCAATACTAAGATACGCAGGATTCATCTCTGACTTAAAATACAATACAATCTAATCAAAACATTGTTGTTTTGTAACTGATGTCATTATCAAAATTTTTTTAAAAATAAGTTTCTTACTATTTATAAATACTTGAGCCAATATGACCAAATGTCACAATATATAGGTTGATTAATTAAACCAACTAAACTTTGTTATAAACCAATAATAAACTAGTTGTAAACTTTACACTGTATCAATTACTAGTTTTTCTTTTGTTTACTTGATACTTTTATTTTAATTGACAAAATTAAACAGAGGTTAATATTTTAAATATTTTAATTGACATATTTAAATAGAGCATAACTCAGCATAACTCCTAATCCATTACTATAAAAGGAGATAAAAGAAAAAAGCAAAAAAAAAAAAAATTTTTTAATTAAAAAAATAATTTATTTAAAATATAATTTAATTAAAAAAAAACTTACTCGAAATATAATAAAGTCTTTATATTGAATAAATGTAAGAATTTCATCTAATTTAACAAAACTATTATTGATTACAGGTATAGATCTGGAATAAATTATCTTTTCCATGTGCATATAATAAATTGCTATAAAAAAAAAAAATTTTTTTGTTTAATTTGGTGTGAAGATTCTCATGAAAAAGTGTAAATATAAAAATATATTGTAAATATAAAAAAATATAAGAAAAGTTGTACATATAAAAGCTTATTGTAAATAAGACGAATATAAAAATAACTATTTAATAAACTGCAATCAATTTGTATGTTTTTATAAATTTTTAAAAAGAAATCTGTTTGTAGCATACATAACAGCTAACATCAGCTCAAAATAACCTTTATCATAAGATTACTAAAACTTGAGCTGTATTAATGATTCATTAAGTATTCAAATATGTAAAAAAATGTTTGTAAATATGATTTAACCATTTATGTTCTAAACTTTAACAGATTATTTGAAATCATTTAATTAATACCAACCTAATTTTTGAATAAAATCATTTTTTAATTTATATTCATTTTAATATCACTAAATCAAGAGTGTTAAAGATTTGTACCTTGAAAATATACAATTAAGTATCAGCTAGACTCTAGATGGTTGTTTGATTCAATTTGGAACAAAAGTCTTTTTTTTCGGATTTACAAGACTTATATAGGCCAAAAATCCCTTAAAATAAATTATAAAAAATACTTCTGTAACATGGCGTCAGATCAGAAGTGGAGAACTTACCAAGATTCAAACAACAGTTATAAGCATCTATTTCGATAAATAGATCATGTTTATACATAATTTTTAAAGTTGATAAGGAAGCTTGTTTAAAAATATTTTTTTTCCTTCTGGGTAACCCTGTTTACATGATGGGGAATATTATTCCTTCCTTCATTTAATAAAACTTATAAGGGCCTATATTTAAATAAATCCCAGCCTATTAAACAGCTTATGAGATTTGAAAAAAAAACTCCCACCCACAATTTCATTAAGACCCCACATTTTATTTAAATTTATTTAACTCCCACCAATTAATTTATTAAGACCACACCAATCTGTACATAAATCCCCATATTCAATTCATTCTCACCCCACATTGTATTAAGCACCTTGAGTAACTACATGAAAAATTCATATGAGCAATTTCAAGCCTCATCCTTTCTAAGAGTTATTTTTCAGGAAAAAAAATACTTTTAAAGTTTCATAAAGAAATATAATTTACAGGTGCATGCCTTTACAGGAAGGTGTGCCATCACATGCCTTTATATAATCATGCAAATAATAACTTTGTTTTGACGATTTGACCATGGCTAATTCTAATTTTAAAATGTGCCTGATAATAAATTTAACAAAGATTTTATATAATATTTATACATCAAAATTAAATGTTAGAAATAAACAATCTTAAGACTTTTATCTTTACTTTTATTTTTATATTATCGAAATGCTTTTAAATAAAGTAGCAAATTACAGATAACAATTTTTGTTTAAAGTATCAATGTAAGTTGTATATAATTTTTTTAATTTATATTATACAAATTATATAAACATGTGCTTTTATAATAGGTGTAATTATAAAAATAAAAAAAAATTAGAATATGAAAAAATCTGTTTAGATTGTTCTGTTGCAAAATTAGCATACGCTAAGATTTCATCTCTTTATCAAACTCAACACTTTCTTGCTACAGATTCTATTCTCTATCACTACAAATCTAAAATCCGTCTGTCAATCCTTATCTTGCTCTACAATCTTCATCTTTTCTCTTTCAGTAACTTCCAGCTCTAATAGTGGTTGCTTGCAGCTTTGTTGGAAGCAAAGTTGTTAAAAAAAAAAAATTTAGGTGCCCCAAGAAGTTATTATGGTCTTATCACATAGCACCACAGAAGAAAGTAAACGCCTCCTTCCTTACAGGTCTTATATAATTTGACCAGGGGTGGCATGGAACCATGGATCTATTGCTTCTGAGGCAAGGGTGCTAACTGCTGCGCTATGATTGCGATACCTGAGTGGTTTGAGGAGTATTATATAAATTTATATGAGTATATTTATAAGAGTATGATATACGTTTATACATGACTATAGTTTAATCAAACTGATGTAACAGTCAACAAATAATGTGTGCTGTTACACACCCATGTCATAAATTAACAAAAACACCCACAGCGTAGTTAACAAACTGTGGGATTCTGGCAAAATACATAAAATAAAAAATCCCTGTGAAGAGAAATTAATGATTTAAGTTTTCTTCCTATTTAAAACTTTTATAACCTTTTTATATTACATTTGGTGTTAACATTTAAATACACCATAATGTTAATTGTTTATTTAGGAAATTATTTATAGCTTTTATTTTTTTTTTGATTTAAAAACTTATAGCCTTAGTTTACCATACTACTAGTGCTTGTAAAAATAATTTACAGAAAATAAATAGGCTATTGTTGCTCTTGTCAGTATAGTTGTAATTTATCAGCACAAGATTTAAATCTTTTGAAGGTTTTTTCTCATAAAATTATTAAATTAATTAATATAAAATAAAACTACTCTTTATTTTTTATATCGTAAGATTTTGATCAACTATATTTCTTTATAAGATCTTTATATTCCTGCTGGACTTTAAAGACTCAAAACTTTATATGGGACTCTAAACTTTATACTGGACTCTAAAATTTATATTCCTGCTGGACCCAAGCTAATATCCGGTGTTTATTAACACATAAAAACTTAGTGAATTGCTTTAGTGTTATTTTATAAGAAGAAAATAAAAGATATAAAATAAACGATGTTTTGTTTTCATTATGAATGTATTAATAATAATTAATTTTAACATTGATAATATTTTTTACTTTTACAGATTCATACCAAAATTATAAAAAAATACACTTAAAAATTTTTCAGGGTAGCCAACAAACTAGAATTTAAGAAATGTCTAGGTAAGAGCACTATTTCACTTCTATAAAACTTAAATTTTTGTATTTTTGTAATATTGATAATATTTTATATTAAAACTATTACTTTTAAATAAAATTGTTACTTTATAATAACAGTATTAGTATTTTTCGAAATAATTTATACAGTTTATAGTTTCTATTAAAATAATAAACAAAAATAAAATGAAAAATCCTCACAAAGGGTTTTTTAAAACAAATATGTTATTTTAAAAAACACAACATCTTCAAATTGAAACTTTGAAAAAAGAACATTATATACAAGAAAAATACTGTATGATGATATAATTATAAATAGAAATAAATGAGACAGAAAAAAAAATAAACAGCGTTAATTGCACTTCAATGAAAGTAAACTTCTTTAAAATAGTGCTGCATTTATCGAATATCAACAACAGAAAAAATAATCTAAAACTCATTGAAACTTTGAATAAAGTAGTATTGGTTCGGAAAGCTCTCCTAAAACAAACATGGCGAGTCATGCCAGCTGCTCCTCTAAACAGTTTCTTACAAAAGATTTTAGTTTTTGCACAAGCTATCTGTTTCTTCATTAAAAAAAAAGCTTAATAGATACAAAATTTGTTTTTAAACTTATTACAAACATATATTTGTAATGTTAATATTACAAGAATGTATGCATATTAAGCAACATTTATTGCGCCATGAAAAAATTCTTTAGACAAATATTGTCTTTGAGTTTTTATACTAACTATCCATTTTCTTATGAACAACATTAATTATTTAATAAAAAATTTGACAAAGAACAATAAAAGTTTTTCTGCTTAAAAAAAAAAAGTTTTTTATTTTCTTATTGTAATAGAATGCAGGCATTTTAAAAGTTATTACAGCAATTTTAAAACAAAAATAAATAATTTATTAAAGTACTTAATACATAAAATATCAAATTCATTACAAAAAAAAAATTATTATGCAACAGTTTTGAGTGTAATAACTTTATTTTTCATCAGTTTAGTTTTCATCATCAGTTTTCATTATCATTTTTTATTATCAGTTTTCATCATCAGTTTTCATTATCAGTTTTCATCATTAGTTTTCCTCAGTTTAGTTTTCATAAGTTTATATTTTATCAATATAATTTAGAGTTTAATAATTTATTACTTACTACTTACTCTAATTTAATCAAACGCATTTGCATTTAAATTGGCACTATTTTTAAATTTTTGTTGTTGTTGCAACAACCGTGCCTTTAAAAGAAGCATTACAGTTTATTATACAATTAATTTTTTTTTATAAATATGATTTTGTGTCATTTTTATAAAAAAAAGGCCTGCAACCTTACAACAGCTTTTGATATACTTTGACAATTCTTACAATTAAAAAATCAAAAATAAATCACTAAAAAACAAAATCTTATTACCACATATGATGACATTATCATAAATCTATTCCAATAAAAATTTTATTATAATTAAATATATCTTCTAAGAATATCAACATTTATCATCCAATTTTAAATACAATGAACAGAATGCTTTTTAAAAATATTTAGAACTGATTAAAATATAAATAAAAACTTAGCTGAAGTTAATCACACAAAAACCCAAGAAAAAAAAAATTATTTTGAATTTCTATTTAGAGAAAATTAAAGGAGATTTAATGCAAAAAAAAAACTCATTGAAAATAAAATAAAACTTGACTAATAAAATAAACTAATACAATAACTTAAAAAAAACTCAAAAAACGAAAGGCAAACACTATTATTTAAACTTACTTCTAATAACTGTCTTATATAAAAATGCATTTTAAATAATATTTGTATCAGTGAAGATTAAAAGGGTTAAATAATTTATTTTGAAAAGAATGTTTTTCACCTTTAAGAAAAAAAGTTATTGAATCATTAACAAAACTTATTACAGGGGAAAAACGCATTTTTTTTTTTAGTTTCCTGAAAGTTCTCAATATTGGACTTCCACCCTTTTAACATTCACCAATTCATTTAATTTGTCAAATATGTAAACATTTTTGTACTTTATTAGATTTTATTAAAAATATTTATATAGTTATCTATGAAACAGTCAGGTATTCTAAGCACCTATCACTGATAACCCATCTGATAAAAACTGTATTTATTCTACACTAGTTTTTAGAACCATGGAAAATTAATGAAATTACCTACTCAAAGATTATTTCCAAATGTAAATTAGTACTCCAAGTTCATTAGTCTTTACAATTAAAAGCTTTCAGAATTGCAAAATCAAAGCAACTGGATATATTTATTTAATTGGGAGGATTCCATTCATTGATGAACTTCCTAGAAAGTATTGAAACATTCATGGAGGGATCAACATTGAATCGATTACTCGAACTTATTTATACAAGCAACTCTGCCACGCATATAATGACTGGTAAAGCAGTAGCAAGAGCACTATTACTTTTGAAAAAAGTCCTTTTAGATAAAGTTGATACTACTTCCAGAGAAAATATGTATCAAGATCTGGTTCAACGAAATGTTGATTTAGAAAACAGAAAAAATAGCACAAGTCTTGTGGAAAATTTAAAACAACAACTTTCAAGTTTATTGAGAACAGCAAAACTAAGATTGCAAAATCTTGAATGTTCATCAGAACAGAGAGAGCTGGGTACTGGCAAGAATATCTGGGAACTGGCAAGAATAACTGGCAAGATACATAAGCATTAGTGTAAATCAGGTTACCATTGCATCAGAAACACCGGTCACTACTAAGCTGGCTGGTTAAAGATTTAAAACAATCTTGATACTATTTTTTTATTTATTAATTTACCTCCCCAAGGTCCAAAAGGCCCTTACAGACGAAGAGGCTACTTAATTGTGGTTATAAACCTCTCTCAATTCTTTAACTCCGAAACATGAACCTTGACGAACAAGGCCGCTGCGCAGAGAAACAATTTGAGCGCGGTACTACCAGGGATGTAATAAGAATTGAATTCGGAACTTCTTGCTTAGGAAGCAAGCACTCTACCACTACAACACTACCACATATTGATGCCAACCAAGCAATTGCCAAGTTGCTGCCAAAGTTAATGGCAATGCAGTTGCAATCCACGAAGACCATTTTACATTTGTATCTAGTTTTAATGATTATTATTTAATATTTTTATTTGTTTATAATTTATATATTTTTAAAATAGTATAACTTTGAATATTATATAATCTATTATATAATGTTGGAGATAAAAAAATTCTAAAACTACTTCACTTTTTGTTATGATAAAAAGTTCTCCTATCATCTCCAATCACGATTTGGAATAAGCTCTATACACTGATTGCAATTTTATGAATAAAAATTTCATTAAGTCAATAATGTGATGTTTATCATGTAATTCTCCATATATTGCTAAATAAAGATGTTTTTATCTTGAGGCTAATCATTAAAAAAGGAAAACCAAACAAAGCAAAGCTTGGTAGAGAACTCATAAAAAAAACACTCTATAATTTTAACACAGAATACTGACACAATCTATATTCTTGAAAGAGGGGCTTTTTGCATCGAGATTTTTAGAATCTTCCTGCCGTATATTCGAACATAAAAGAACAATATTGTATATATTTTACAAAAAAGTACGGGAACCACATCTTCATTATTTTTGATGGTTACAAATTATAAACTAAAGATTGCAAGCATCATTAAAAAAAAAACGTTTGCCAACATTACATTCCTACCAAAAAAAAGTGACTAAACCTCTGAATTTCTGACAAACAGCAATAATAAAATTGCTTTAATCAAAGAACTGGGAATGAAGCTATAAGAAAAAGGTCATATTGTAGGGGAATACGTAAAGAACACTGACAGAGCAATTGCTATATAAGGAATTGAACTTCTACAAAACGGAAAATGCGTGACTATAATTAATGATAATACAGACATACTTGTGAAGTTGGTTCACATGTGGGATTAAACCATGTGTGATCTATTTTATTGCCCTGTGAAGCTGAGAATCAATAAAGATACAGAAACAATAAGCATAAAAAAGCATTGCATTAAGTCTACAAATTATGTAAAAAATGATTGTTGTTTATCCATGCATGGGTTGGATGTAATACTACCAATATTTTCTAATTAAAAAGTTTATTTAATCAAGTAGTGAGTTGGGTAAAAATATATGTTCAGTACTTAAAGATCTCTTTGCAAAACAAGATTACATTTTAGCATTAGCTACCTAGTGCTAAAATATTAGTGGAATTGAATATGTATGGTACACGAAACATAATCAAGATCATAATTTCTTGTTTTTATTAATATTGTAATTATTATTACCTTTATATTGATTTAAAGAGGTTTAGTTGAACTTCTCTATTATTATAGGAGAGAAATCTAAACAAGTCCTGCTGACACAATAAAGGAAACAAAAATATATGCTATCACCAACCAAAAGTGCATTAATGTACCATTCTTTTTGAGTATATTTACAAATTCAGCAATGGTTGGGTGTCAGTATGGATGAAACAGTGGGTATGAAAAATAAAAAAGAATGTCTTAGTACATATAATGACAGATAAGGTAACATATACAGGAGCAGCAAATTAGACTACAACTGTTAATATTACTTTCAAAACAAACTTCTTAAATAATTGTTTTTCAATAAACAGCTAAAGTTTAACCTAGCACCCAAAAAAATTTCTTATAGTTTTTTCAGCTTAAGTTTCATTTGATTTAGGATCCAGCACCAATTTACATCAGTGAAATTATACGGCGTAACTGGAGCAATATTCATCTCGATTTATCTGATTTTCGAGAATTTCTTTTTAAATTTATAACTTTTTTTTTCCCAAAATCTGACACTAATTTGACTTTAACAGCCATGGTAAAATTATCAAAACAAAATACTCTATTTATGGTCAGTCATGGTATACAATCGTTATTATTAATTATAAATAATTTCTGACTGAAAATGTCTCCGCAAAAAATAAGTTATGTAAGTAATTAAACAAATAGTATAAAATATTGTTTGACTTGATAAAAAACTCAATTGCATTGTCATCTTGTTATTCTCTTTTCAACAAAACTTCATTACTACTTTTTTTTATAAAATGTTTTGATTTATAAGCCTAAGGCTTTACAGGCTTGTTATCTATATAAAGTTAGAGTAGTGATGTTAAATATGTTTTAAATGAGTTTTTATTATGACTGAAAATAGACGATTTTAGGCAAGCAGAATTTTTTTAGATCATTATGCATATTTTAAGTTTAGGTTATTTTATAAAGTTTAGGCGTATTAATTAAATGAACCGAAAATGAAAAAATGTTTATTTTGAAAATGCTGAACAACTCTGGACTGTTAACTGCGTCATAAAAATCAGTTTATAAACGATTTAAATAACCTTTGAAAATGTCTCAAAATGTTAAATACTGATTTAAGTTGCTAACTGTATACATAAGATATGTCAAAAAGTTAATATTGACACAAGTATATTGATTGCTACTATAATAATCTAGTATAACCACTATATACATAAACATGTTAAAAAATAAGTTGGAAACTATCGCATTAACAAGTTGCTATTGTCTCAGTGTCAATCTATTAGAATAATAAACTTTCGACTAATTCAATCAGACACATCGATGTCCTTCAAAAAACTTTTCATTCCAACATTTCCAGCGCTAGTAAAGTATGCTAATCTTCTTATTGTTTTTGACTCCTTAAATAAAAACTTATCATCTTCTATCACAAACTTGTTCACAGAAAGTAGACTATTATTATTATCGTTACTACAACTATCATCAGGAACTTTTTATTTTTTATTATTTTTATCAAAACCTGCAAATTATGATTTCTACATGTTTGTTTTAATGTATGCTCTATGTGCTTTAATCTATGTGTTTACGGTCCATATGTTTCAATGTAAGTTTTTGCTTATTACTACTTAAATTATGTTTAAAAATTAGTGTCACTCCCTTAGTCAGATTTCTGCATTAGTAACACCATTCTAATAAATCATTAACTTAATATTATAAATAATTGTATGCTCATAACTACCAATATAATATTAGTTATTATTATTATTTTTTCATTGTAACTTTTGTAAACATACTTATTATTACTATTACTATAATTTGTATTAATTTTTTTTTGACTTATATTATTATAATATATTATTACTATTATTATTACAAATATTATTGTTATTATTAGAATAATCAAAACTATTGTAAAAATGCTTTATGGAGAATAAATAACTTGTTGTTGTTGTTGTTGTTATGTAAATTTACAGACATACATATATTCATGTTTCTATATCTATAATATAATTGCTATAGAAACGTTTAATGTTTAACGTCGTTTCATTAGTTACTATAGTAACTAATGCAATAACAATAGCAATATTACTAGTAATAATATGGAAAAAAGCCTATAGGCTTTAAAAGTGCACGTTCTCTTGTGCACGTGGTCATTAGAAAAAGTTCTCTTAAGCGAGTAAGATTTACCTTTTGAAATATAAACTTTTTACCTTTTGAAATTTAATTATTTGTTTAGATAAATAATCATTGTCAAGATCAATAATCATCGTTAAGATTATATTATAACTGAAGTAAGTATAGAAAATAGTTATATATACATTTTTATTAGATAAAGTAGAAAGGATTTAAATTTTTATTAGATTAAGTAAAAGAGTTTGTAGTAGAAAGGATTTTAATTTTTTATATTGTTTATATTTTGTTTCTTTTAGTTTTTCTTTTAGCAGTTTTATTTTTGTTTTTTAGAAGGAAAATAGGGGTATGGATGTTAGTTAAAGTTATACTAATACTATTTCGGTAAATTGGCTATTACTACTTTGAAATTTCTGTGATGCTATTAACTATTTTTGTTCTTTTTTAGAAAATTTAGAAAAATTAAAATGTTGTGCCAACACTGACATGGCATGTCACATGTTATTCTATGTAAAGGTTAAATTTTGTTGTGAGTTCTTATGAAAAAAAAAGAAAGTAAAGAGTATTGTTTGTAAATAAATACTTTTTTTACTTTAATTTTTTTTAAATTTTCACGCATCATTTTTAAAATTTTTGTTTGCATACGTTTATTGTTTAGCATATATGCTTTTAAAATATGTATGTTTATGTGGTAATAAGTGCTCAATGTGTTTTTATAATAATGCAAAGTGTTTTTTTATTGTTTTTACATGTGTTAATATGTGTAATATAATTGTTTTAAAAATGTATTTAAGTATGTATATAAGGTATATATTTAACCTTATAAACATATTTAAACAAATTTATTGTGTTTATAGTTTGTACATATGTTTATACTGTGTTGTTTCCGTGTTTTCAAAGTGCTATGAATTGGTAAACGTTTAAAGCAAGATTTGTCAACTTTGCCAGCCAAGAGATGTACTTATAACAGAGGGTTACACGATAGTGTTTAGTGTCAAACTGTTACTGTTTGAGGTCTAGCTGTTTTTAAGTCTTTATTATTAATTATTCTAAAAATACATAATAATGTATTTAGTTAACATTTTGCATACCATTTTTACTTTTGTTCTGTTATATTTAAATGTTAACTTACTTAAGTTATGTTATATACAAATTATATAACCTTATGGTGTTTGCCATTGTGTGTTGTTGCAGTGATGTTTTTTTGTTATCTTTTGAGTTGCTAGACATTTGGCTAATGTTCTTGTTGGTGTATATTGTTAAAAATGGTAAATAGGTAATTTTATTAAAAATCACTTATTTTAATCATTCACTAAACGCCAATACAAATTTTTTTGCCATATATACAATTTGTTTTATATTTTTGCCATATACACAATCTGTTTTATCTTTTAATAATTTTTTTAATTATTATTTGCTAAGCTAGTTTTTTTCTAACATCTCCTAGCTGATATATATATATATATATATATATATATATATATATATATATATATATATATATATATATATGTATATAAATATTGAAAGTCATAAGATTATTGTATAAATTACTTTAAATGACAGTCTGTTATATATAAAAAGTATTTGTGTATGCTGTTTAGAGTAGAAAAAAAATGATACAAGAAAGATCGCAATCTTCAGGATTTGTTTAAGACTTTTCGTTACTACTTTCAATTAAAAGTGAAGTTTAAATGGATGATAATAGGCTAGAAGCAAATATTAGTTTAGAAAGTGGAAATGTTAATTGACAAGTTAACTGTCACAGATATGAAAGAGATAGGCTTAGGCGAGATGAAATTAATAATCAACAAAATGCTAGAAAAGCTGCTTGACAACCAGCAAACAATTCAAACCCAAATGAGGAGAGCTTGGTTAGGCGAGTTGAAAACATTAGTCGCAGAAATTAAAGAAATAGACTTAGGCAAGATAAAATTAATAATCAACAAAAAGCTAGAAACGCTGCTAGATACGAAAGAATGCATAGTATAGCAATAAGTAATACTATTCCAGATAATAAATATTTAGGAGTAATGAATTATATTTGTCAGCATTGTGGTGCTAAAAAATTTTCTGATGAAACACATTTTTTATGTTGCCATAATGGAAAGGTAGTTTTGTCACAACCTTCATCATTTCCTCAAGATTTAGAAGATTTATTTAAAGGAAACTATGCAAATAGAAATGCCAATCTAAATTTTTTTAAATATATTAAAAATTATAATGCCTGTCTTTCTTTCGCATCATTTAAAGCTAATGTAATTCAACCCATGAATCATAGGCCACCATGTTTTAGAATATGTGGTCAAGTTTTTCATCGTACAGGTAATCTCAGACCAAATCAAGATGTTCCGCCGACATATTGTCAACTATAAATCTATAATCCACTTGCAGCAGTAAATTTTAGAATGCAACAACGTGGTAATGATCTTTGCTTAAATGATTTAATGTTTCGATTTCAAACTATTATTAGTGAAGAGAACCCATTTCCACTTGTATTTAAAAATATGGCGGAAGTGGAGTTGAAGAAATTCGTCGAGCAGCTCTAGAAGGTCGCTCAGTTTCAGTTGTAAAAATATTTTTACTTAAAGGACAAGATAGACGTCACGATTATCTTCTTTCACATAATGAAGTTGCAGTTGTATGGTGGTTGTTGCTGGTTGGCATAATCAATTGGTTCACAACCCTGAAAGTGCTACATTGGTTAGAAACCATGTTACATTATCTCAATATTACAATTATAAACTTTCAGTTAGACAATTTTTTCTTCACTCTTTTATGGCAAAAAACTGTTTCAGCAATATGCTGTTGATGCGTATGTTAAAATTGAAGGCCAGCGCCTTGCTTTTATCAGAAATAACCAAAACAAACTGAGAAGCAAGCAGTATGATGCCTTACACGATTATGTAAACAATCTTGGAAATGATAATAATGTTAGACCAGGGCGTGGTCTAACATTATGATCATTTCCACTCGAGTATTTAAACTCAAATTAAATAAACTTCTTAATGACATTTTTAAATTAGGTGTAATAGTGAAAGTTGTAACTCATGTTTAGGTTATTGAATTTTTAAAGCGTGGTTTACCACATGTTTATGTTTTACTTCACTTTGCAAATGATGATAAGCTTGAAACAGCACATGATATCAATAATTTAATATCTGCTGAAATTCCAGATCGGATCGGTAATTGTGATCTTTATGATGCTGTTAAAACTTGTATGATTCACGGTCCATGTGGCATACAGATTCCGAATTCTCCCCGCATGAAAGATAGGGCGTGCAACAAAAACTATCCTTAAGAGTTTAATGCTAACACAGTAGCAGTTCATAATAGTTATTCACGCTATAGACGTCGTGATTATGGTTTGGTTATCAATTTTAAAGGTAACAATGTAGATAACCGCTGGGTGGTACTTTACAATCCATGGTTACCCAAGAAATATCAAGCTCACATTATTGTTGAAGCTTGCATGTCTGTTAAGGCTGTTAAATATTTGTATAAATACATATACAAGGGTCACGACTGTGCCAATATTTTAATAAATGAACAAATTAATCATGATGAAGTAAACACTTTTTTAGATTGTCGTTGTGTTAGTGCACCTAATGCATTGTGGCAAGTTTTCGAGTATCCAATAAGTCATATGTCACACACTATTATACGCCTTAAAGTTCAGCTACCCGAAAATCAATTTGTGTATTTAAGAAAATTAGGCAATTGTTTTCAATATTTTGACCTTTTGTGAACCTGACAATCCTTTACATCTCTGGGATACATACAAAAGCTTTTATGATGGAAGATTTCATTCACCGCTCAGTCCCACTTCTAATAGCTGAACAAGCTACTCTTCGTCAAAGAGGAGGATCCATTTAAAGGATGCATAGAAATACTAAATCAGTGCATTATTAGAGAAAATGAATCGATTGTTGAAAAGATTTTTGGAGATGCTGAACAAAATGATTATTCTAATCGCGCGATTTTAACACCAACTAATGTTGATTCATTATCAATCAATGAAGAAGTGCTTGAATGTCTGCCGGGTAAGGTCAAAATTTATTTAAGTACTAATCAAATTGAGACTGATGACCTTAATGAAAGAAATAACTTTCCTGTTGAGCTTTTGAACAGCTTAACTTCTTCAGGTATGCAACCTTATTTTTAAAATTGAAAATTGGTTGTGTAATTATGCTATTTAAAAATTTAGATCTCAAAGAGATCTAAATTTCTAAGTAGCATATTAAAACAACCAAGTTTGAGATCTGTCGGATTGGCTTATTCAGTGACAATTAATAAAAGTTAAGGTCAAACATTTGATAGAGTTGGGGTATATCTCAAAAAACCGTGTTTCTCTCATGGTTAACTATATGTTACATGTTCAAGAACTAGAGCATTTAATAGTTTGTTTTTCAAAATTGATAAACATCTCATTCAAGGTATGGTAGGTGAAAAGTGTTACACAAATAATGTTATATTTTCTAATGTTCTTAAATTATAGTTTTTAGATTTTCATTTTGAATATTTACTGTTTGTAGGTTGTGAGCACATTTTGTGTGTATAACTTTATTTATTATTTTAATTATTTTTTTTCTTAGTTTTTGATAAATATATCTGTCATTTAATATTGTTATAAAATGTGTTTTTATGTGTTATATAAAACCATATTTGTTTATAGTTTTATATATGTTAAAACCATGTTGTTTCCGTGTTTTCATAGTGGTGTGACTTGGCATTATGTTGAGCAAGATTGATGACTTTGCCAACTAAGCGGTGTACTTATAGCAGAGGTGTGACTTGGCAGCATTTAGTGCCAGGCGGTGTTACTGTTTTAGAGCTAGGTTGTGTTGACTAGCCTTTTTTAATTATTTTGGAAACATGTAAAAATGTCTGTTAATGTTTAGCGTATTGTGGATGAGAGAGTATGCAACATTGATCTTTAAATCTAGGGTGCTTTAATGTTCTAAATTTGAAGTAATTGAATAAGTAATATTGAATATAAAAACAAATATACTTTTTAAAAGTTTATTAAAAAGATAAATAACTCTAAATTGGTTTTTTAATTTTGCTTTTTATATTTTAATTTGGTTTGTTATTTTCACTGGATTTTAGGATCAAAAGTGCAAATATGATATTGTTATGTGTTATTGTTGTGATTTTTGTGTTGATGACAGCTTGGCTAACCTTACCGTTCGTGTCTATTATTAAAAATGAATAACAGGTAGTTTCATTATTGGAATATACTGCTTTTATTTATTCACTAAAAGCCAAGAAAACATTTTGCTAAGGATGCAATTTATATCTAATTTGAATTTTTTTTTTTTAGTATTGTTTATCCTTTTGTACTTGAAAACAGATTTTATAGTTACGTTTTCGATATATATGTTTATTAACTGCAATGTCAAAATAGTTTACTATAAATAGGTAAACTGATTTTCAGTTTTTATGTGCTTTTTTTTTTTTTTTTGTCTTTTTTTTGTTGTAATTATGACATCATAATTCCATTTTTTTTTTTTTTAGATTTACAATTGACGCATTTATACGAATTATAAAAAAACAACCTGATTTTCTTTTATTATAAATTTTTGTAAGTTAAAATGATATAAATATATGCAAATAACTTAATTTTTTTAATATCTTTTTTATTTTGTGTCTAATTATTTGTTGTACTTAGGGATTCTTCTTAAACAGGGATCGTAACTAAAAAACAAACTAAAAACCTTTAAAAACATGGAAAATATTGTAGTTTTGCGCATTTGTCAAATATCGAGTTACTAAAATTTTATAACGTGTTTAACTAATTAATTAACTTTGCTTATATTCGCTTATATACACTTTTGAGGAAAAAAAGAAAAATTCTTATACATGTAAATTATTGTTTTTCATTTTATTATTTTGGTAAAAGATCTTCATTAAAAACTTGATTACTCTTAAGAAAAAAAACTCTATTTACCTGGCCACCATTAAGGCAAAAAGAGGGAAGGGACCTCTTTGTTTGTGTCAAAATATTTAAGAAAACGAAACTTCGAGTAACAAAAGGAATTTTTAGTAAATGGTAGCAAGTTAACATTTACTAAAAACTATTGAAACGAAGAGGCTATACAAATAATACAAAAAGTATCTGTATTGAACAGATTAAACAAGACCCTGGTGCCGTCGGCTTCGTTTACAAACATGAAATTATGTCACGTTGAAAACTATAAACGTAACGTAACCTTTAAAAGCCAATTTAAAACAAAGATCAAAGTTTACTTATTTTTTTCAATTTGTTATGCACATGTTTGATTGTAAATTAAACTTTTTTTTGTTTCAAACATATTTGTACTCAATTGCTTAGTTATTTTTAATAAATTTATTTAGTTGAGTGCATTAAACATTTTAAAGACAATTTCCTTTTTTTAAGAAAAATGTATCACAGGATACCACAAAATTATTAACTCCTGTATAATTTACGTTCACTTATTATTATTTAACTGTTATTCAATTTTATTAACTAATTAAAGTTCATGTTATAAATAATATAACAAAAATTAAGCTCTAGTTTTTCGTTACTTTAAAGCAATATGAAGTGTTACTATTTTGTGTTAGTAACTAAAAACGTATTCTGTTGAACTTAGTAATGTCGAGGAAAATGGCTCTACCTTACACACTGATATGACCTATGTTAGTTGTATATTACTCAAATAATGTTAAATATTTGGTAAATTATTTTACCTCCTCATAATAGTCATTTTAATTTGTCGGATGGTTTAATTTTTTTTAATTTGAAGGCGTTTTTCTAAAAGGGTAGGGGAAAGCGTGCACCTTTTATCATAAAATCCAGGGCGCATTATGTTAATAACATTCTCCTAAATTAATAATAATTGTAAAACTGATATTGATTATAACAAATATATATATACTTTTTTAAAGTTTATTAGAACCATAAATATAGAAAACTCTAAAATAGTTTATAATTTTGTCTTTCGTAAATTTTTGTTTAGGTTTTTTCCCCCTGGATTTTAGGATCAAGGGTGCATACTTTCCCCTATTATTTGTTAATGTTTCGCAAATTTAAATTGTGGAAACAGCCACTATAAATTATTTACATAACAGACCGCCCATAACCCGTATTACGGGTTGCTTTCTACTAGTATATACATATTTGTATATACACATTTATGTTAACCAGGGGCTATTCTAGACTCTTTTTGACAGCATTTAACAAATTTGGTTAACATTCGGGTGTCACCCAAATTCAGACATGAAGGACTTTTTTTTTTTATATTTTTTATGGCAAATTATGATTTTTTTGGGGAAAAAAGGCCTACATAAGCAATGTTCCCGAAAAAATTACCTTACAGCAGGCACTGGAACTGGAGTACCGCTGCCCAAAATATTTCCCCAGAATGGCCCTTACCAATAAAAATATTTGATTATAAGATTTTAGTATTTACAAAAAAAAACATTTTCAAACAAGAACAAAAAGATTTTTTAAATATTTTTATAAACTTTTATTTTAGTTATGCAAAGTTATAATAAAAGTTAGAAAATTAAAAGCATAATAAAAGTTAATAAGTATTTAATAATAAAAAACCTTCTTACTCATATTGATTGAGGCATACGCATAAACAACTAAAGATAACCTAAAATTTAAACTGATTTTGGGTAGTTTTGTCCAATATTGATTAATTATTACAATCACTCCTTTATCTATAGCTTCCCAAAAGCCTAAAAAAATATATTTAATTTTAACAAATAAAATTAAAAAACAAAAATTATTAATTTAAAAAATATTCTGTTAAAATTCAAAACAATTTTTAACTCAATTTCATGGAGAAGAATCGAGAAAACCTTGATGCTTTTAAACATTAAGTTATTCTATAGTTATTGACATAATAATATTGTCACATAGTACAGGGTTCCAACAGAAAAATAAAATCTAAATTCCAGAACTATTTTGGAGTAAATTCCTATTTTTCCAGGATATTTGCCAAAAAATTCCAAGACTTTTTCAAAAAAATTTCCCCCAAAAAAAAATAATAATAGTATAATAATAAATAATAATCCAGGACTTTCCATAATAAAAAAAGTTAGAAAAATAAACTATTTTCATTTAAAAAGATATTAAATAGTAACTTTATTATCATATAAAACTTACTAAAATTCAAATAAATATACATTTAAGTTGTTGTTACATTTCAAAAAAAACACAAAACCCAAAGGATAAATTTTTTTAGAAAATAAACGTCATTTCAGGACTTTTTTTAAATGAAAATGAAACATTTTGCAATTGACATCTTTATTATAACAATAATATGATATCATGATTTAATGTCTTAAAATATGATTTAAAATAGTGGCTAGTTCATTTTTACCCTCTTTTCAATAAAATCTAACTTATCAATTTCCTTCTGCTTTGCTTTACATAACTTTTTTTGTTTGTTTGACTCTTTTAAAAGTGTAAAGTCACGTTTTTCTTCTTCATTATTAGTAAGCTTATAGATTTGTTAGATAAAAACTCATTTTGATTTTGAAGAAGTTTACGTTTTTTTTACAATCTTTTAACCCATCATCAACAATCTTATATTTACAACGCCATATTGTCACTTTCTTTTTTTGATTTTTGCTTTTGCAGATTTCCTTGGTATAAGCTGCTTGCTTATCTGGCATGTTGCTGCATCTCTCTGCTGATTTTGAAGCTTTCAGGAGTTTCTCCAGAAGATGAAAGGTGGTCTTCAATGATACGTTGGGCAAGTGACTTGTCCTTTAAGTTTTAAACCAAAAGTTGCCTATTGATACTAAAACCTTGTTCAACTGACAACAGCCATTTGGATTGGATTTATTGATATGGTAGAGCATGCAATAGAAAAATTCAATGAGGACTTGTCAAAAGATCTTAACAAATTGCTAAAAACTCCCCAGCTTTTAAAGGAAAGTACTCTGGAATCAGTAGAAATTTGATTGGCTCCATTGAGTTTTAGATGAGAAGCAAATCCTATATCAATGTCTGCCGGATGTTTTTGAATGCTCCTATCTTTTATGTCAAGTTGAAGCAGCTGATAAAGTGCATCTCATTTCTTTAAGACATCTTTAACAATAAATTGGCTCAATAAGTCATCAATAATATCACCAAGAATAGTAGTCATCAATGGGTTTTAAAACCTTTTAGCAGTCACCAATGGCATCAATGGGTTTATATGTTTGAAAACCTTTTATAAAGATGTTTAATTTATCAGATCCCGTTTCAAAGAATTTCAATTTTACTAATAAAATTTGATAATGTATCATAGTTTTTAGTCTCTACCAACTTTTATTATTGACAACAGGTAGTTTGCATTTTTGAGACTACTAACATATGTAAAAAATTTTTTTGTAACCATCAAGAAGAGATTCAGCTTTTTATACACAGTTTTCATTTTCACACCACCTGTGCCACAAAATTGTAGTGAATATTCCAGTGTTTTAGCAATGTTTTTTTATGTTTTACACCTTGTGGGTGACATTGGGGCCATCGGATAATATTAGTAAAACTTTTGCTTTGTCTATTTTGGATATACCACAGAGAAATTTAAAACATTTTCAGCAGTGGAGCATCATGAGCTTCATGAGCGTCACCTCACTGAGCATGCCAATTGGCATGCTAGTGAGGAGGCACAAGAAGCATGTACCAAGGACTTCAAGAAGTTACGTGAGTCCTTTTCAAAAAAATGCTCCAGTTCTAAAACAAATGAAGACTTCATAAGGAGACTGATGTGTTTATCTGATCCTATCATTAGTGATTCGAGAGCACCACATCATCCTAAAAAGGAAGATTTTCCAGATAGTGTGCTGGAGCTACTGGAAGAAGTACCACTTGAAGATTTTTTATAAATATATTATATTACTATGTTTTTACTGATGTCATTTAAATTGTATTTGTTTCCATTTTTCTGCTGTCCTGTTCCGTATATGTTTCTTGCTACAAATATTATTCTTCATTGCTCATGTGTCATAATTTTGGATCTTTTGCATTGATGTTTAGTTAAATTTATTTTTCATTTTAAATATTGAAAATTCCTTTATGTAACTAAGGTAAAAGTGTAGTTGCTGTGCAATAGGCTTCCCAGAGCAACCATATATGAAAATAAATGTTAACAATCAACTCATATTCATCAAATTAGTTTATAAAACAATAATAGTCCACTAACAAGCATTTTATAAAAATATATTATTCTTGTCCAGTTAATGTTGAGACCACTGTGTAGAGGAAAGATTAGCTGCTTATTTTAAATAATCAAAAAGTGATTACAAAAAGGCTTTTTGTTTACAACTAAAATATACAGTTGTGTCATTAAAAAATAGCCATTTTTGAAATAAAATTATTATTAAGATTATTTATCAAGATAAAGAATAATATAGGACTAAGTATGGAACTTTATGGTACCACAAAAGTAACATAAAAGTTTTTGGAAAACTCAAAACTATACAAAAAAGCGAAAAATGAATAATTGTTGATACTTGTAAAATAAATATATATATAGACAGAGGCAGCATCAGAATTTGCAAAAATTCAAAAAACAACATAATAGGTGCACATGTAGATTCTTTATGTCTTCTATTACAAAACATTACTGTGCTTAGCCTTTTTGCTTTCAGAGTAGAAAAAAGAAAAGCCAAATGTAAAAGTTTAATAATTCTCTGGTCAACAAGATGCTTGGTAAACAACTTGAAATGTTGGGTAGTTACAATTGTAACTTTTTTTAAGTATCTTGTATAAAATACTTATTAAAAACAAAAAATCAATCTAAAAGTGTTAATATTACTAACGCATCATTTTAAATTGAAAAACACAAAATAAATAAAAAACCAAAATTAAAATTTAACTTTAAATAGAAGTATGCTTTTTGATTTTTTTTTTTTTAATTGTAGTATCAGGCAATCCACTCTATTAAATAGCTACAAGCAAGAATCTACTAGTAGAGTCAAGAAAATCCAATTTTGGGCAGGGTAAAATAAATTTGTGAGTATTGTAACACAGGTGTACACAAATGCCACCATTAGATAAATAGGAAATTTTAACAGTAAGTTCTTGCTTACCCCTAGTCTTAACCTAGTTAGCCTTTTACAAGACAGTAAATGGATGAGTCTTTTTATTAAAACGGTACCTCTAGCCTTTATTCAACCAAAAGCCAAGAGTTAGAAGATATTTTAAGTCAGACCTGATTCTACTTGCTAAAAAAGAAAGTTGAACAAACCAGTAGAAGATGAGGCATGTTGTGCAAACTCTAAGTTCACATGTTCCCACCATTAGAATGATCATAAAGATTCTGACCTATCAATCTAACTACATGCTGAACACAATGTACACAATGTATTAAAAAACTAATCAGATAACCAGTTTCCATCAGAATTTGTACCAGACAAAAAATAAAAGCATTTAAAAAGTGATTATAAATTATACCTATTTTTATTTATGAAAAAAATTGTATAACTAATTGTGTCAGGGTAATACTAATAACTTGGTGCTTAATTCCAAATTTTTATATTGTACAACTTTACAATTAATGACCTATCCATAAATCTTGATTTTTATTATTGCATCTAGTTAAAATTTTAATTTAAAAAAATTTAAAAGCACAAGTTAAAGCCAATTATAACTTTTTATAACAATTTATTTTGTAATCATAACAACAACAACAAATATAATAATAAAAAAACCTAGAGGTTCTTGGTAGTTTCCTATTCTTCCATTTAATCTTTTAGTAATTTTTTTAGTTATAATCCCAGGAGTTTCTTTTAAAAACCAAATAACTTCCATTTCTGTACCTAAATTTGATGTATATATGTATATATATATATATATATATATATATATATATATATATATATATATATATATATATATTTAGTTCTGATTCACTCCCAACAAGTCTGCAAGCAATCACTATTAAAATGGGAGCTACTAGAGAAAAAAAGAACAGAGCTATAGAGTAAGGTAACGCTTGACAGAAGACTTGAAAAGTTCTAGGTTGTATGAGACAGAAAAACATGAAGATCAGAGAGAGTTTCAAACAACAGACAAATAAGAAAAATGGATAGATAGAGAATGGAATCAGGAGTAAAAAAATGGTGAAGACAACAAATAGAAGTAATATTAGCAGATGCTAATTTAGCAATCAATTGTATATAAGGTTTCCGTGAAGGTCAATAGTAAACGATAACCCAAGAAGATATAAGAAAGAGGACTCAGTGAGAGGTTATTCGTTAATATAGAAATATCAACAGTAGTGCAAAACTTGATTGCAGTAAATAACTGAGTAACTTTGGAGTTGAAATTTTTAGGCCACTATTAGTCCAATCTGTTACAAAATTGAGATCAGATTTAAGATTGGCTGCCAGTTCTAAGCGATCAAAATAAGAAAAACTTGTCACACGCTCTTAAATTTTTAAATTTTAAAGTAAAAACTTGTTAAATTTGTTAAATTAAAAGGTCAAAATATCAAATTTGTTAAATTTATTGTTTAGAATACATATTATTTATTATTTATTAAGTAATATAAATTGGTATATGACAAAATAGCATATCAGTAGATAAGAATAATAAGGTTCTATCTTCAAACTTTCATGGTAAATAAATTTAATTTTCTGTTTTTAGTTATAATATTATTTTTGTGTACAAAATTATATAATTTTAATATATTAATCTCTCTTTTATTATTTATATAACTTTAAATAGTGAAAGTTTTTGTTTTTTCATTGTCAATTTCAACCTTATTTAATAAAGTTGGAGTTAACAATTAATTTCTAGTCAAGCAATTTTGAAAATTATGAAATTAATATTGTAAGATTAAATATAAAACTTAAGTAACATAAAAAACACATTTTATTAATATAAACAATAACAACTGTAAAACATTTAAGTAATTAAAAACCGAGAACTAAATTCTCACAATGTTAAAAAATGGAGATAGAATCCTATAATTCTAACGTCACAAAGTAGTTCTGCCTTATACTAGGAAAAGGTAATAAGATCCGCCAAATGAACGAGGGATGGAATGTTAGACTTACCCTTGTTGATGACGTTATTGAAAATTTTCTAAAAAGTCTCCGAGCCTAACTTCTGAGATAAGATATGAGATTTAGTGAACTGAGAATAATGGAGCCTAGCATCAGACAACACCTTTTAACATCAATTTCTTGCAAAAATAATTTGCCCTTTGTTCTCAAAAGAGATCTTTTGAAAAGAGATAAAAAAAAATGATTAAGATTATAGTTATATATCTTTCTTATGTAGCTGCTATATACATACATACATACAAAGTGAAAATGATAGAGTAGAATGAGGCTTGACTTGACTGACAAGAAGGAACAAAAGCATTCATTCTAGTCTGAAATCAGTAGGTTACCTAGAAGACGCATTTTTCAGCTGAGAGAGAAAAGATATCAGCCCAAGAACCATTTTAAAATAAAGGTCAGTTTTTAGGGTAATAGTAAATAGTGCGATGATAAAAGTCTGAAGAAGAAGTACAGGATAAAAGATTTGCATAAATTGCATGGTCCAAATTACCTTTGGGAGAAAAAATAGAAACTGAACACAAGCTAGGTTCAGAAACAAGACATAAATTAAGGAGTGATGGTAAATGATTAGGGTTGTTAGAAAAACGAGAATTTTTTGACTGGTTTTAAACAATTTTTGAGTTCTTGTACCTCAAAGTTGCTAACTAACACAATATTAGACAAAACTTTGAAAACTTTAATGTGCTACAGTTCAATACCAACAGACAAGCTTTGCCTTTTTTTTGTTACTTTTGTGTATTTAGAGTAACCATATGCAGAAAAAATTAAAATCTGTTCAAAGTTATTTTAGACCTGTTAAAATATCACTTTTTTAAAAAAATATGATAGATTACATTCACTTTGTAGGCATAGAAAGTAGCGTAGACAGTTAAAATAAATTATGAAATTTTTTACTGGCGAGGTTCTATATATATAGATAATCACCAAAAAAGATTCAAAGACCTATACTCTATCTTATGACATAATTTTGGCATTTTGAGTGCAATGCTTTTTTAGTTTAAAAGGATACCTAATTGCACAAGTTATACTACGTTTTAAAAAATCATAATATAAAATAAAAATGCTGAAAGAACAAGTGTATATACACATGAAACTCAAGTACACTAATTTCTTTATCTCTGATTTACATAACTTATAATACTGTCATAATCATTATTAGCAAATTTTTGTCACGAGCATTTCTACCCTTAATGGATAGAGCACTTATTTGACATATTACCTTTAATTAACACCTTTAATAAATTTTTCAGTCCATGTAAACAGTTCATTTGGTGTAAGAATCTGGTTTCCATTTGCTGCTAATAGATTAGCTTTTGCTGCTTCTCTTTTTATAGTTCCTCCTATTCCATCACATAGACTTTTGCCATGGGATGTAGCAAAAAAGTGATTCTCAGCATTTATATTATGATCTTCAAGATCGTACATTAAGTTTAACAGATATTTGTAACTTTTGTACTGTGACGCAGCACCCTCACTAAAGTATTTTTTTATTGATTGTGGGTAGTTTGATTTTGATCATTGGGAGTAACTTTGTGAGAAAACAATGAACTGTTGTTTGGTCATGGCGAAGATGGTCAGAAATTATACAATAGCATTTACATTTGAGTTGATATGAGTTAGGTAGCTTGATCAGCTTGCCAGTAAAATCCTTGTACAGCATCTTGCACAAGAAAACTAAAGTTCTCTGCAAAATACATAGGAATAAGACAAGTACGTTGATCTAATGTTCGTTGGCCTCTGATAAGTAGAAAGATTGTGCTTCTTTGATAAAGTGGGGATGACAAAGGTCATACAAAGATTCACTTAGAGTTTCAATAAACTCAATAATGCTTGCTTGGATTGTGACAAGTGCAGTTTGGTCAGTTGACACCCATTGTTTGTATGTGATCTGATCATCAAAATCAAAATCATTATTTTCAAATACATTTTCCAAGTAAGTCTTCAAATTTACTTTAACGGGGCAATTAGAACATAGATAAAACATGCAGCTTCGACTATCTATATTACAAGCACATACTTACATCAAATCTTTGTAATATATTAAATGGCCCTTAGGTAAAGCAGCGCACATCAACTTAGCATTTTGCTGATAAGAACATATGCAAACTGAGTGACTTCCACTATTGTCAACGGTGATGCACCACTTTTGCCTTAGTTTGCAGAACTTGCTGAATCCAACTTTGTGTGTAGGGTATAGCTTTTTAAACTCAAGATAAAATTCTTTTAATCGAACTAATAGTAAACATTTTTGTTTATGAACTTTTATATAATTTATACGCACAGAAACTTTTTTTCCTGGACATTGTCTCATAAATTCTTCAGATTCATAAATTTCAAAAACTATTTGTTTAACAGTACCTACAAATGACTGTCCTATTTTAGCCTGAGGTTTAGCAAGTATTCCTTTTTCGTTTTTCAACTTTCGAGCTTTCTTAGTGAGATGTTCTGAAACTGAAAATATATTGCAAGTTTTTTCGATTAATCAACTATCAGGAGTTAGTGTTAGTAGTTTAGAACTTTTTCTTCCTTCAAAATTATTTTGATTTTATTTTCTATTGCATCTAACAGTTTGTCTAAATCATTACAGTTTATACATTTTTCTCTTTTTCCGATTCTATATCTTTTGGCTGTATATCCAATGCTGACGCTACTAAGTTTGTCATACTTGTTGCAATTCTTTTAGCTTTTGGTCTTCTATATCCTAATTTGTCGCGCCTACTTACATTTTTAAATGTAGATATTTCCAATAAAGACACACTCTTATAAAGAACTTCTTATCAAGGTCTGAACAACTAAAATCATCTTCTGCAGCTTCATCTTGATTAACTTCTGTAATTTTTTCAAGTTTGAATTCATTCAAACAGTCATTAGTAACTTTTTATCAGGTTTGATCTTAAGTTGATTCTTGCAACATTAAAAACTAAAATAGTAAAATCCAAAAAATACTGTGCAGAATCAGATTTTAATGCAAACTCTTTAAGCAAATGAAGTATTTTAAACTCAAATTATAACCATGTGAAAAGTATATCATTGTAATTATATTATATGCATAAAATTAAACAAATACATATTATAAAATTATATCAAATAAATATAAAGTTATTATACTGATAATGTTATTTTAGGGAAAACATATTATATTTATTCAGGGAAAAATTAAAATTATACACCTAGGTCACAGGGCTGCAATTATGACATAAGATAAAGGTCTTTGAAATTTTTTTGGTGATTGTCTATATATAGAACCTTGCCAGTAAAAAGTAAAAACTTTGAGTCACAAGAACTCCAAAATTGTTGAAAACCAGTCAAAAACACCTGTAAAAATAGATAATTTGGGTGAAAAACTATTACCATAAATTATTTCAGGTGATCATCTATTTAATTTAAAAATTATGATCTGCTAAAAATCAAAAAAATCTACTGTATGCTCCAAGTACTCAAATTTTGCAGACTTTGGTCAATATTGATTCAATTATAACTTTTGAACAGTTTGGTCAATCAAGCTGAAGGTTTCAGGATTTGACCAAGTAAAAATTGATTGACCAAACAAAAAGTTTTATGTTTTTTCCACAAAAAATGCATCATTAGTTGCATCAAATCTGCCATCAAATAGCTTACCCTCTTCACAAAAAATGGTTACTAGCTTTTCTGCTCTTTTTTTTTTCAAGAAAATTGCAAAATATTCATCTCAAGTCTCATCAAAACAACAAAGTCAGATTTTATAATCTTATATACATGAATACTTTGGTTATTAGTAAATATATAAAGTTATTTGTTTGCCTAGAAAATAATGATCAAACTTGTTAAGTTGTCACATTCTCACTTGACTTTAACTTTGTCCTGAGCTGCTGGTGAACCTGCTCATTTTTCCCAAGTTTTTCTCCAGACTTAAACATCTTTTTGCTTTGAAGAATATTTGAACACCTCTATTTTTGGTAATGCGCATCTAGTGATGTTAATGAAGCTTTCAATCCATTTTTTAATGATAGAATGAAATAATAGCAGATAACCAGAAGTATTTAGGTTCAAAGTTTTTATTTTGTTGAAATAAGAAAGTCTTGCTCTGTCTACAATAGACTTTTTCACAAATTAAAAATTGTGATTTTCTGGTAGCATGTGCTCTTCTGATAATTTATTATCAAAAAATGGTTCAACACATCCAAATTATGTACGAACAAGTGTTAAGACTTCTATCAAAATTTTTTTTTTGAATTGTTGATGCAGTATAATTTTTGCAAGTTGAACTAAAGAGATCAATTTTCAATCTAAGTATGGAGTCTCATAATTGCATAGTTTCATTTTTTACCTTGATCAATTTGCAAGTATCTGCAAATTATCATGTGAAAAGATAAAAACTGAAAAGAATGATAACTGTTTATATAGGGAATCAGATTTGGTCCTGGTAAAATAGAGGCTTTAGAGTGTATTAAAACTTTTTAGTGTATTAAAACAACATCAACATTTGAAATCCTTTTTTTCATAATAAAATGCCTCATAAAGATTTTCTGGAATCATTAAATTGTTTGTAGCATCAATATCACTATTGCTGACTAACTTTTACATTTATGTTTTCCATGTGAAGGCTCTTTCTAATCATACTTTTTAAGGAAAAGTTATTGAGCTTTGCAAACTTTGCAAAGAGCTTTTAAGAAGATATTTCCATGTTGAGATCATTATCAAACTTGCCAGAAAAAATTTTTAAACAAGGAAAATCATTTTTAACTTTAGCCAATTCAGCATCAGCGAGATAAGTTGCATTAACAAGGGTTTGCTCCCATCTATTAGAGATGTGAGCAAACTCTTTTTAATGTACTTAACAATAGGTTCAAATACTGCTGTATATAATATACAGCAGTGTATTGCATTATTTAACATATTATTAAGTAACTTCTTAGATAGAAAAGTAAATAAATTTTATCCAGTACTCTTGCAATGTTTCTCTTGTATTAATCTTGTACAAATAAAAAGAATAAAAAATTAAATTTCAAATTTATTGGTTTTGAGCCTTGATTTCTAAACAACAATGTGTAACCATGTTGAATTTTTACTCCTACTGTAGAAATCTACCTGGAATAGTAGAATTAAAAATAAAAAGAGTAAAAAAATAGAAATAAAAAAGGAATGTGTTGCTCAAATTGCCCCTCAAAGTAGCGATTGCACTCCATGCACAAATATTTTTGGAAATATGGGCTAAATTTTAATATGCAATATCGCCTCAATTAGTAGATATTTACAAAAAAAAAATTAAATTTTAAAGGCATCAAGTCTAGATTTTGCCTACGTTTCACAGATAATGGCTCTTAATTCAATTATTTTATTTAAAAAACCTTAAAAAAACAGTTTTTTTTATGTCATTTTTAATTTATTTGAATTAGCAAATAAAATTAAGATTTAAAGTTCTAAGGTCAGGAAGAAAAATGCCTTAATTGCAAAAAATGCAAAAATTGCAAAAATATATACCTCAGACCAGATACTTCTGGGTGGCAGTCAAGTTGACATTGCAGATTGCTGAACCTAATTCTAAAGTCTGTACTTAAAAAACTCGTCTGTTAAAAAACTTGTCTGTTAAAAAAGTCTGTACTTAAACACTTAAAAAAAATAAGCCAAAATTACCTTTTGGAGGAATAACAACTGGATAAACTTTATAGTCATAATCTAATGAAAATATTAGTAACAATAATAATAATAATAATAACAATAAAAACAATAAGAATAATATACTTGTGTATATTATTCTTATTATATATGTGTAAGCATGTATATATATATATATATATATATATAAATATATATATATATATATATATATATATATATACATATATACATATATATATATATATATATATATATATATATATATATATATATATATATATATACAAACTTATATATAAAATATATAAATACACTTATCTAATTCTTTCTTCTTTAAAAACATTGAGCACACTATTTGTAGGGTATACTAACATAATTTACTTACATATATATGTATATATATATATATAAATATATATATATATATATATATATATATATATATATATTTATATATATATATATATATATATATATATATATATATATATATATATACATATAAATATATATATATGTTTATCTTTATAGTTATATAAATATATATATATATATATATATATATATATATATATATATATATATATATATATATGAGTAGATGATATATATATATATATAGATGATATATATATTTTATAATATATTATATATTATAATATATATATTTTTATATATATTAGTATGGAGCGATGAGTCTAAGTTTAAATTATTTGGCAACAAGAGAAGAATATTTGTATGCCGGCACCAGAATGAACGTTATATTCCGCAGTGCATTGTGCCTACTGTTAAGCACGGAGGAGGTTCAATAATGGTATGGGGTTGTTTTACAGGTCACAAAACAGGAGATTTAATCAGAGTTTTTGGAATTATGAAAAAGGAGCAATACAGAGAAATTTTGGTGAATCTTGCCGTACCATCTGCTCATCGAATGGTGGTTCGACGCGAGCTTATTTTTATGCAAGATAATGACACAAAGCACAAATCTAAATTTTGTACAAATTATCTGAATCAACTAGTACTAGAAAAAACCCTTACTTTACTTGGACTGGCCTGCGCATCCAACTGAGCTTCTTTGGGATGAAATAGACCGGTATGTAAAGAAATTCAAAGTAAAATCTGAGGAGCATCTATAAAAGTTACTCTTAGTTTAGGTGCAATGAAGGCTTGGAAAGCTGTAACCATAGAAACTTTCAACAAATTATTCTTTCGTACGCCAAGAATATGTGAAGCAGTAATGAAGAAACGTGGTGACTATTTTGATGAACGCAAAGTTTGAAACTTGGGCAAAATAAGAAAGACCATATTATTTAACTTTTTAATGTTTGTTAAGTTTTCTATTTGTTTAGAAATATTAAATAAGTCAGATAAAAATTTTTTTTATCTTACTTATCAAAAAAAAAGTAAACTTCATAAATGCACAAACCAAGTAAATTTCCTATATAGTATAGTAATCATATGATAATAAACAAACTAACTAATATAAAAACTTGTAATGCTAACAAAAAAAAAAAAAAAATATTTAAAAAAAAAAAACCTACTGGATATTTTATTGATAAAATAAGCTTTTTCTAATTGTACGCCTTTAAAGGATATAATTCTAACAAAAGTACTTTTCCATAATGAGCTAGTATGTCTTTTATCTTCTACAATTATAGAATAAACATCTTTGTTATTTATTTTGATTGTAAATTTATAATGATCATGTTTTATTGTAGAAGTTTGAGTAATCTCAATGCTTGACCACATATTTAATCCAATAGTGTATTGGAAAATTGGATAAAGTTCTTTAGTAAAAGTTAATAAACCATCTTTATTCAATGAAATGTCAAAAATTGTTGAACCACAATCTGTGTCACCTTTAGTAAATTGTAAACTGAAGCAAATAACATAATATAAACCATTAAATTTGTTTGGATAAATATTAAACGCTATTAGATACTCTTTATAAAGGATTGGTATCAAAGCAAGACAAGTTTCTTTTAATATTGCAGTAGTATTCTCAATAAGAGTATCTATAAAAAAAATTAAAATAAATACACATTAATGCCTGCACATGAAAAGTTTTACAGTTAGCAGTGGCGTTGCAACACATTCATTTTTAGTTTAAGGAACTGATCTTATTAACTCTTCTAAGAATAATGTTTTCTCTTTTTTTACCAAAGTCTTTGAGTCATTGTTAAATAATATTCTAACATCCTATTGAAGTCAGTAAACCAATGCAGTTTACAATCTTATCATTCTGCAACTGACTTACTAACTGCTAAAAGTTTTTTTTTTAAATGTTTATGCATATTCAAGATGTCTAATTAATATTCTCAGTATAAAAAAATTAATAACATTTTTGTTTAAAATTTTAATTTAATTATTTTCTTTTTTTTACATTAATTTGTAACTTTATTAAATTAACAAAATTATTAAAACTTTTATAAAAAATTATGTTTATACAAATTTAAATAAGTTTGTATAAGCTTAAATTAGAAGTAATTTCTGTGCAGTTTTTTTTTATAAGTAAAAAGAAAAGTAAAAAATAACAAAAAATTACTCACAAACATAATTGCCATTACCAAGTAGGTGATTTGAATAGAAGCATAAATAACTTCCATTTGTATTTTGACATTTTCCATCATCCCAAGAACACGAATTAGTCATGGTAACACACTCATCAATATCTTAATAAGTAATATATTAACCTATTTAAGTTAAGTAAGCTAAATAAAGTATGAAATATACAGGGAACAATTTTTCATTAATTAGCTCAAAAGTTTATTAAGTTTTTGTAACAATTATATTTATTCAAAAAATCTTATTAATTTGTTTTATTGTGGTTTTTATTTTAATATAACAATATAATAAAATTTTAATTATTAAAATTTTTTTATTTATTTTATTAATTAAAAAATTTTGAATCCTATATTATTACTATATAAAATCTTGTTAAACCTAAACAATTCTGCATTAAGAATTTTAATTACTAAAGTCATATGGTCATACATATCAAGGCTCATTTACTCATACGTGCATTTATATGTATTTCTATACAGGTTACAGTTAGTCTAAAACAATTATTAGATAAATCATTAGATGAATTATCAGTAACTATTGACAGCTGGAAGCAATAACTTTATTGAAACTAAAACAGTTACAACTATTGTTGTAGTTTGCTCATCACTGTTTTTCTTAATATGAAAAAAAAAAGAAACTATTTAGTTTAAAAAACAAACTAAATCTTTTTTAATTACTTCTTCTTCATTCTTTTTATTTTCATTTTTTCATCTTCATTCTTCTTTATTTTCATTTTTTCTTCTTCATTCTTCCTTATTTTAATTTTTTCTTTATTCTTCTTTATTTTCATTTTTTCTTCATTCTTTTTCATTTTTATTTTTTCTTCTTCATTCTTTTTTATTTTCATTTTTTCTTCTTCATTCTTCTTTATTTTCATTTTTTCTTCTTCATTCTTCTTTATATTCATTTTTTCTTCTTCATTCTTCTTTATTTTCATTTTTTCTTCTTCATTCTTCTTTATTTTCATTTTTTCTTCTTCATTCTTCTTTATTGTCATTTTTTTTTCTTCATTCTTCTTTATTTTCATTTTTTCTTCTTCATTCTTCTTTATTTTCAGTTTTTCTTCTTCATTCTTCTTTATTTTCATTTTTTCTTCTTCATTCTTCTTTATTTTCATTTTTTCTTTATTCTTCTTTATTTTCATTTTTTCTTCATTCTTTTTCATTTTTATTTTTTCTTCTTCATTCTTCTTTGTTTTCATTTTTTCTTCATTCTTCATCATTTTTATTTTTTTTATTCTTCTTTATTTTCATTTTTTCTTCATTCTTTTTGATTTTCATTTTTTCTTCATTCTTCTTCATTTTCATTTTTTCTTCTTCATTCTTCTTCATTTTCATCAACACCTTTGTCACATGAGCAACATGAAAATACTAACAAACAGGATCTAACCAGAAATTCTAAATCCAATTGTTGGTCAAGTCTAATCTCTTGATACATCTACTTTTGTTTACTGACTAACCTCAATTATTTATTAATTTATTATTTATCTGTAGTAACAACAGTTTTGTTATAATGAATTGAACGCAACTATTTTATGCAAACTAAACACGACTTTAGATCCATACAGAAATTAAAAGGTTAATAGATTATCAGAACTTATAATTATAAAACTCAATAGCACTTCGTAAAATCTACTTATAAATTTAAAAAAATTTATAATTAGATTTCAATTATTTTAAAAAAAACAACTTAATTTTTTAGCATTATATTATAAATGAGCTCATTCCTTAGTTCATTTGGTTAGCTTTCAGTATTTTTAAAAAGTGCTTTACTGTGCCGAAATGTGGCTTTTCACATAATTGACATTTTTAAGTTTAAATTGAAGTTTTAAAACAAAAAAATCACAAGGTATTCAAGAAATCAAGAAAAATGAAAATAGCTTTACTGGCTAAGTATTGCTTGTAAATAACTCACCAACACAGCTTGCATTATCTTGACCTATCATCCATCCAGTATTACATGTGCACAAATAACTGCCAACAGTATTTTGACATTTTCCGTTTCTCCATAAACATGGGGGTCGCAGACTAGTGCACTCATTTATATCTAAAAAAAACATTTTTTGTATAATTTTTTTCTCTCAGTAAAACTAAATAAAGCACATATAAAATATATTTTTATAGTTAATAAAAAAAAATTATAAAATTTCAAAAGAGTATTTTGTTTTAAGACTATAGTTACATTTATTATGAATATGTATATATATAAGTATACAAAGTATGTTTACTTTTATTAGGGTGAAAGGTCATAAGATAAGATTTATAAAAAAAAGATTTTGTTTTTAAATGCTTGAAATTTTTTTTTTAATTTTTGTGTTTGAGACAGCAACAAAAGTCAATTTGACTATTTTTCTTCAAGATAATACTCAATAAATGCAGAGAGTCTTACGACCTTCTCACTTTGATGCGTTCAAAGATTGGTTTGGAACATTTGAGTATTATTTTGTTGACTTTATTTCAAGACCTTAACAAGCTTAAAATTTTGACAAATTTTGTGTTTCCTGATGTTTATGAAATAATAAGTGAATACCTGAATTATGAACCAGCTATTCAAGTTTTACAATCTGTTTACATAAAATCATTAAATGAAGTTTATGGATGGCATCCTTTAGCAACACATAAACAACAGCCATAAAAAGGTTTTGATGAGTATCTACAAGCACTTAACGTTTTAACAAAAGACTAACAATAAACAGTTGTCTTCAATTGAATATTGTAATGACTATATTAGAGATCCATTTATAAATGGGATAAATACACATTGCACTAGGCAGTAACTACTAGAAAAGAGTACAATCCCAGCAAGCTCATAACATTATTTTAATTTTGTAATTTGGTTGGTATATTTTTAACAAAACAATTTAAATTTCAACCAAATTAAAATGTAAGTTAAGAAAATTTTATCATTAATTCAGTGTTTATTTTTAATTTTTTTTTAGTAACATTAATGTTTTGCAATAGCAATGAAAAGTTAACCAACCCAAATGTATTTTAAGTTTCAAATGCATTTTAACATCAGGTAAAGTAAGAGCATATGTAAACAGCTTTGCAGGTGTTAACAACTTCAAAGTAGGTCGATATTTTTGCTTACTGGATTTTTTTTATTTTACATTTTGCCACATTCTTAAATAAAATAGAGATGGCCTGCACAATAGAACAGAACGAAGATTTAAAGCTTATAGTTAAAAAAGCCAAAAAAAAAAAAAATGGAGGCTTCCATATTATAGGAGGCATAATATACAATAAAGTCAACTTTAAATATATCCACTTTATCATGTCATGCGCATTTTGTACTCAGTCAGAGAGTAGCCTGTAAATAGAGGTTTCTGAAGAGCATAAAGTTTTTTTTGTATTTTTATTGTTAATGCTAAGCTGTTGAACTGAGTTTAAATAAAAATAAATAAATAAATCAATTTTTTTGTATTTTTATTGTTAATGCTAAGCTGTTGAACTGAGTTTAAATAAAAATAAATAAATAAATCAATTTTTTTGTATTTTTATTGTTAATGCTAAGCTGTTGAACTGAGTTTAAATAAAAATAAATAAATAAATCAATTTTTTTGTATTTTTATTGTTAATGCTAAGCTGTTGAACTGAGTTTAAATAAAAATAAATAAACAAAACAACTTTCTGGTTATTATATAAACATTATGCCATGCGTCTATTGTACAATTCATGACACAACTTTCATCTAACAATTTGTTTACACATAATATCAACTAAATCATCAAGTTGCTATGTTGAGAAATTGTTTAATAAATATCTTATTTCAACAATAGTTAGTGTACACAGTCTTTTCCCTAACTTTAATTTTTCTTTTTTTTATCAATTTTTTGCTGTTTAGAAGGCTGTTTTTAAGAAATCTCAGCTCTAATTTGAGCATGCTGTTAGCAATTCTTGATAAAGTTTTTTTTTATGTGCTTTCTGAATATACTAATTAACTACCTATTCTCTTGATAACTCATCTAGACTTTACATTGTCAAGACAACATAATCATCAGCCCTATTCTTTTTAGATCTTATTTAGTAAAATAGTTTCATTATGGAACCTTTTGCATCACTTAAGATATCAAAACACAGTGCTAAAAGATCTGCAATTCACCTCATGTAATCTGCAAATTTCGTTACACACAGATTTTTATTCTCTGTTATGCAATACAAACGCAAAGATTTTTTAATGAGTTGATAGTTATATATATATATATACTTCAACGTATATTTTCTTTATTAACATTTATTTGACAGCTAAGGTATGGTTTATTGACGTTTAGTACAAACTTAGGCAACAGTTATTTGCTCAAGTTTTTTTACAAATGAGTTTTAGCTTGTCTTAACAAAGTTAATAAATTTTAATAAAGCTAACCAATGTTATTTTTAATACAAAATAAAGCTAGTAAGTATTTAGTATATAAATTTATAACTAATATAAAAGAAAACTGTACTGTTTTCAAAATTGAAAACTTTTATGTTGAAATTATTTTCCATTTTAGTGCTATTGAGCTAAGCTACTTAAACTATACGAAAGTTTTACAAAATCAATTTAAGTTATGATAAGTTTTTGCTTTAGTTTAAAGTTGCTTATGAAGTAACATGTTATATAGTTTTAAACATTAAAAGTTATTGAAATCTAAAGATGAGGATGCATTTTTTAGAAGGTAGATTATTTAGTGCGTTTAGAAGAGTTCTTTTTAACTAGCTTTTAAATAGCTTGTAAGTAGAATTTGAGCTAAAATAGTTTGGACAAATATAAATACCTTTATGTTGCTTTATTTTAAAGTCTTTTAGCAGCCTTTTTGTAAAGGTATTTTGAGATTTATTTAGCCTGCAGAATTAGAAAACATTATTAAAGACAAGCTGTGGCTGTTCCAGTACTGATTTGCATATTTCCAACTATTGAAAGAACTCTGTTGACTTGGTGAAAGTAGTGCAAAGAAATGTACGACAAATGTACTAAGGTGTTTAGATTTATGTGTTAAAAATGTATTTCAATGCACCTGTTGAGTATCAAATCACATTTATATAAAATAGTCTAGATCAGTTAGTCTGCTATCTCTAACCTCTCAGTTGTATTTGTGTCTGGTATTTCAGATCTTAATTAAGATATCCATCATTTTTGTTTATTGCATAATTTTGGCATGATTTCATTATTATTTATTTTATGATTTGAGTATTTCATTTAGTTCATTTGTGATTTATGTGTATTTTTACTGTATCTTTTTTGATTATATTTTTTTTGTCTTTACAGGTTAATGGTAAATAAATTAAAAAGAAAGTTGAATTTGAACAGATCCAAATCAAAACAAAAAAAATATATTGAATTTCAAACTTTAAATATTTACAAAGTTGTGATTGGCATGTACAGGGCTTGAAATAAGCGCCAGACGTTGTTTGGTAAAAAGTGACATCAACCCCTCATTTTATCCAACCCATATTATATGCGCATTTACTTTCGAATCATTTTAGTTGTTCCAAAATTATTAATAAATTCAGTATTCTATATTAACTTTTTTTTTTGAACATTTTATTTTTTGTACAAAACAAAACTGAAGATAAACACAGGGCTATGTTAATAAAATATGTCATTTTGTTGAATTTATTTTTAAAAAAATGCCAAAACATTATATTTTTTAATTTAATTTGCCCAGTTTCTATTATTCATATTAAAACATTGCGATTAGTTATTATTTTAGGATTTTTAATTTAGTATTACTGTATTTTTTGTCCGATGGTTTTTATAAATTTCAAACAAATATCTCAGCTTTTAGAACCCCTTTTAAATTTATTTTATAAAAATTTTAGTGTAATAATTATTTTAATGCTTATAGAAACCAGTACTTTTTATTACACCATTAAATTTGAGTTGTTTCATAGCGTTTATTTTTGCGATAAATAATTTTCGCTATTAAAAGTGTTTATAAAATTAATCCTAGAAAAAGTTTGAAAAGATTTATAAAAAAAATACATATTTATATAAATGTAATTGCGTAAAATATTCTTTCATAATTTGAATAAAATGTGTTTGATGCAAACATTATAATTAATAACTTAGTAATTTATATATTTATATAAAAACTTAATAAATTATACATTTATATGAAAATTTAATACTTTATATATTTATTAAAGTAACAACATAATTTATAATTTAATAAAGTATTAACTTAATAATTTATGTATTATATAAAAACATAATGATCTATGTATTTAATGTATTTAAATAGTACTTTATGTATTAAATAACTTTGTATTTTTATTACACATATTATTATACTTTGTATTTTTATTATATATATAAGTATGTATTTAATAATCACATAATTTATGTTTTAATATGTTTATTTAATAATTTATGCATTTAATAATTTAAAAAATAATTCAGATAGTATAGCAATTTTATGACACTTAAAATAGAAAAAAAGTGCAAATGCACAACTTTAAATTTAAGTTAATTTCAAATTTAATTATAAAACATTCATTCATTTATTGCAATAAGCGCTAAATTTTTACGAGAAAATAATTAAAAAGATTTACGGAAAAAACCAAAACTAAGTGAATAAGCTGAAAAAAATATGTTTACAGTTAAATAGAGCAATTATTATGTATTATTATATTATTATTATAATAATATATTCAATATATTTCTTAAAATAATAACAAAATCAAAACTGCAATCATTTATAAAAAAAAAGGACTTTTACTACCTGTAAAATGAAAGTAATCTTAATAAGCAAAAAAATTAATAGATCTAGTTTGCATTATATATAATACCAATTATTGTAAACAATAAAACTATTTCAAATACTTTTTGTTAAATTTAATTGGTTTTATGAAAATGTAGTATATGCATTTTCCAAATTGCATTATGATTTTTTTTTTAAATCTTGCTTTTCAAAACCCTAATTTTTTTTTAACCAATCAACCATGACTGGCAAAATTATTTTGGGAGGTCAAACTAGCAATTTTTTATTATTTCGGGCGGTCATTCACCATTGACTGGACATTATTTTTCACGCTGGTACTACCTAGCTTACCAGCGTAAAGGTACACACTATATTATATGTGCCATATAATGAAACCGTTATAGACTTTAAAAGAGGAGCTCTCTATTTGGTGAATGGGGAGCTAAAGTAGCCGAGGTATATTTATTGAATTCCTATTTTTTTATTTTCCTACTAACTTTTGTTTACTTATGAAAGTTCTTTTAACTAGGTTTACTGGGAAACTCTTATAGCATTATAAAAATTTACAATAAAAAGGTAAAAAAAAAAAACTTAAAAACTGAAAGGGAATATTACCAAATGAAAGATGCCTTTCTTATTCCGTAATTATTAAAGTTGATATATTGCCTTGAAAAAATGAAACAAAGTTTTACAATCCACATTCAGCACTAGCAGTTTTATGACATTTCGAAGCCATGTTAAGAGCACTAAGGTCTTTTTTTTTGTTTTTCGAATTTTTTTGTGCTTTAAAGCAAATCCATTTCTGTCAATTGATTACCCTCAATTGCAATTTTGTTAATGGTTTGAACTCTTAAACACGCAACTCTTAAAGTTAGGAAGGGCTATTCTTTTGATAAGAAGGGCTATTAGGATTAGGAAGGGCTATTCTTCTGTTAACTCTTGATAAGATTTATCAACACTAATCCAGCTAAAATGATTAATTAAAGTTGATGGTGCTAACCCAACACTCATATCTTCAATGCATGGATTTTAATAGCCATTTGATACTTTTAATCTAACGATAACAGATTCTGCTTTTTTAGGATTGGTCTTGTGTGTACCTTGTTGAGACCAATAATCTGTAGAGTTTTCTTTTGTAAACATTTGAGTTGTATAAATTTTTTTGATTCACTGTTTCCCCAAATTTCAACTCCATACATAAATGGCTTCTAATTTAATGTTTAACTGCAAACAATATGTATTACAAACATTTTAAAGTTGTTGTTTTTTTTATTTCTTTAGTTCTATTTTGGTGCTCCACCAATCTTAACCAAGTTCTATTTTGGTGCTCCACCAATCTTAACCAAGTTCTATTTTGGTGCTCCATTACAAGTTTATAAAATATGGTTTTAACTTAGTGAACTTTAATTATTTAAAATTTAATTTGGTGATCATTAGCTAATAGTTTGAAAAAAAATTAGGTTGTCGCAATCAAGGTAAGAATAATTTTATTTTGTTTTTAAATTGCAAAATTCATTTTCTGGTCAAATTACAAAACTATTTACATCAATAAGTATAATGTTTTTGTTCTTTTGTGAAATAGCTAAATGTCTTTGCAATAAATGTCTTTTCTTTCAGATTATGATTTTTAAAATGCTCCAGAAAAAACATCAGCAACAGGTAAATTGGTCTGTATTGTGTTTTTGCTTCTTTGATTTTATAAATTTTTAATTTATTTTTGATATGTCTTGTAGAACTTTTTCAGAATATTGCAGAAGAATTAGAGGAGTCAAAAATGGCACATAAAGTATAAACCCAAATTTAGGGCTAAAGTACCCCTACTCTTTTTTTTTAAAGGGAGTGCGAATCCTGTAAAGAGTAAAATATGAGGAGAGGGAGCAGTAAGCCACATCTATAATTAGTATTTTTGTTGTTGGTTAATCAACCAATTGTTAACTGACGATGCAGACTCATTTTTTTATATATATTTTGTTTTGTTATTACCTATTAATATGTAGAAATTGTATCAAACAAAAATTTATTTTGTTTAATGATGTTTTAAAAAATATTTTTTTATAAACAAAAACTTGTATTGGTTTTTTGGTATAAAAATTTGGTTGAAAAGGATATTTTGTTCCGTTTTCTTAACAACTTATACCTTTTTAAATTATTAAATAGTTTCATATTTTGTTTCTTTTTCTAAAGGAGAATATTTTGCTTATTGTAAATAAATATATAAGCTTATATACTTTTTTTAAATTTAATTTTATATTTTAAACAATTGTTTCATAGCATTTTATTATTTTAGTAAAAGTGTATTAAATATAGAAAGGGATAGAACAGAATGGAACAGACTTACCAAGACCCATATTTTATGGGTCTGACCAGCTAGTATTTTTATTATTATCTCAAATCAAAAAAGATAAATGATAAACTTCTAATTTCAAAAAAAAGCTCTTTCTTGTGCAAAGTTATCGAGATTAATGTCAGAGAGAGGTTACCTTCAAGAACCTAATTATTTTATTTAAAACGTTCATCAAAAAACATAATCTTTGCAATTTTTGAGTGTTTGGGTCGGGAAAAGATTTATTAGTAATTCAAAGATTTTTTAAAAAATATAAGTATTTTAGGAATAAACTGGCCACGGCCAGGCATTTAAAACACCCTGTATTTATAAACCAAAATTGAGGCAATGAACCCCTTATAAGTGTTTCGAAAATAATTTTTTTTAGATAAAGTAAAATATCAGTCTAATGCATAAAATTTAACTATAAGCGATACAACAATACAGTTTCTATACATTTTGATACTCAGACATACAAACTGTATTTTTCTAAAGAATAAGTCAAATAGAACCAAAAATAAAATTGATAGAGAACATTATTTACTAGTGACTTCAATCACTAAAATTTATTTAAATAAAATGTAAATATTATTTAGTAACATTATTTTAGTGAACTTTGGATTCAATACATTTTCAATCTTTAAAAGTAAAAAAATTAACAGCTTTTAATTTTTTACTTAACAAACTCAGGTTTTTGAAGTAAAAAGTTGTTATACTTAACAATCAAGTCAAATAGCACTACCAAATTTATTTTTTACTTATATCATTGTTTGATTTTCGTACTATTTGATTTTATTGTTAGTGCAAGCATCAAAAACTGTTGCATACCTAATAACTATATTGTGTAAAAAAATTGAGAAATCTTACCTGCACAACTATTTTCATTCAACATCCATCCAATTTTACATTTGCATAGATAACTGCCATATGTATTTTCACATACTCCATTACTCCAAGAACATGGAGGTTTAAAACCAGTACACTCGTCAATATCTGAACAATTAAAAAAAAATTGATTTTATTTAATTACAAGAAGGAGAAAAGGAGAGGAGGGAAAGCACTTAAATTTGAAATTTTTTGGAAAACTGTTGATAAACTTATTATTTGTTATGTTGAATTTTAAAAAATTTCGTACTTGATAAAAAAAATTTAAAAAAGTATGATCATATAAAAGGAGATTTTTTAAAAACACTTTTCAATGTTTTTGACAGGAAACATGATGTATGCAGCCATATTTTCTCATGTTTACATTTCATTTTAGAAACAAAGAAAACTCATTTTTGTAAAGAATTTTATAGGGATTCCAAACTTATAAATAAATAAAGAGATCCTTAAATGTCTTGGCCGGAACATCCACCTTTTTAAAAACAAAAAATTACTAAAACATTAAGAAAAAATAAACTAAATCGAAAAGAATATCTTTTGATAAAACTTTTAATAAATTTAATATTTAGTTAGCAGCATTTTCCTTTTCAAAACTAAGTGATCTCCGAGCAATATATCTTTTTTTTTAAACTTCACAGATTTGGATTTCCCATAAAATTTTCCACAAAAATAAACCATCCTTATTTTTATAATTTGACAAAAATAGGGAAACACAATGCACATTCTCTGTCAAAAAAATAAAAAACATGTTTAGTTTTTCTGAAAATAAGCTTCATAAAGACAAACCATATGTGGTCATATGACTTTTTTAACCAATTGCAAAAACATTTTACAGTTAAACAAAATAAATATTGAGTCATACAAAATTTTTACAAAAAAAAGGTGTTGTTTTTTTTTAATTAAAATTATTTCCTGTTAATTAGTAATATTTTAGTCCTCACCCTAGGAGGAATTAGGTTCAAGCCAAAAAAAAGCCACAATTTATGTCATACCTTTCTGAAACTGTACTGGTGTCAACTTTCGACGTAAAAATTTATTTTTCGACAAACATTTTTACTCTATACTGTTAATAAACCATATTAATACCTTGCGCAATATTATGCCATTTAACTCATATTTAGTGTCACTGTCGTCTATTCCTGCTGGTAAGGTGTATAAATTTTAACTTTTCAATATCATTATCATTGCTAAATAATGTATTGTTTTTTTATTTTTCAGTATCATCATCGTCCATTACTGTTGGCAAGTTTTATATATTATTATTTTTCAGTATAGTTTTAATTATAAAGTAATTGTAAAGTTGTTTTGTGTATTGTCATTTTGTTTTTTACTATCATCTTCGTCCATTGCTGTTGGTAAGGTTTATATATATATATATATATATATATATATATATATATATATATATATATATATAATATATATATATATATATATATATATATATATATATATATATATATATATATATATATATATAAATATATATATATATATAAATATATATATATATATATATATATATATATGTATGTGTGTATATACATTGTTAAATACAAATATTTTTAAGTATAGTTTCAGTTATTAAATAATTGTTCAGTTATGTTTTGTATTGCATTTTTTATTTTTTAGTATCAATGTATTTTAGTATGATGAAACTGATAATGAAACTGTTGACTATTGCATGAAAAAGATCCAGCTTGCTGCTGATGTTGTTTCCGGTGAGTTACAATTTAATTAATTTAATAACACTGCAAGTGTTGTAACTTGCCAAAAATGTATTTCAAATGTTGTGACTTGCATAAATATTACAGCAAGTGTTGTGACTTGCCTAAATAATACAGCAAGTGTTGTGACTTGCCTAAATAATACAGCAAGTGTTGTGACTTGCCTAAATAATACAGCAAGTGTTGTGACTTGCCTAAATAATACAGCAAGTGTAGTGACTTGCCTAAATAATACAGCAAGTGTTGTGACTTGCCTAAATAATACAGCAAGTGTTGTGACTTGCCTAAATAATAAAACAAGTGTTGTGACTTGTTAAATTTTTTGATAGACGGCTCTGGCTTACCTTCACGTAAGCAGATGGTGGGCATACGCCCCTTCGTAATAGAAACACCACTTTTATACGTAAGATTGTATAACATAGTTTTATGTTGTGAACCAATTTTACTCATTTAAGTAAAGATATAAATATTTATAAAATCAAGTCGTTTTTGATCCTAGGGTGTGATACACCCATCACCACCACAAACACCTATATTGCTAACATTCACCTCTCGTATATTTTGGTGGTTTACTATAAATTTAATACAACTTTTTTGTGTATTTATATTTCTTACGTTTTTTAAAAAAAAAAATTTTCCGAAAAAAGTGTTTAGTTTTATACGGGCAAAGTGGTGGTTTGGTGCCCCCTCTGTCCATCTGATACACCCGGTGGGTAAAGTTTAACATAAAGCTGTAACCCACTCTTACACCTATCCTTTGACACCAAGATATTTGTATTTCGATTAGAATTGGCAAAGTTATGAAAATTTAAGTGAAGAAAAAAATTATTTTGACCACAGTTTCTTCAACAAATCCATATATAGAAAAATTGCTACTTAAACCGTCATAACTTTTAAACCAACTGTTTGTTTTTAATAATTTGTTCACCATTAAAATACTGTAATAACCCTCTTTCTAATGATATATAACATTATAGTATTCAAAGAATTTGAAATTTTTTACTAACGTACCTATTATCATCTCCATCACCACAAACATCATCATCATCATCATCATCATCATCATCATCATCATCATCATCATCATCATCATCATCATCATCATCATCATCATCATCATCATCATCATCATCATCATCATCATCATCATCATTACCACCATCAAAAACAATTGTTACGGCAAAATCATTGTTTGATAAATATCAACTTACCCACACAGCTTTTATTATCTTGACCTATAACCCAGCCAGTTTTACATGAGCACAAATAACTACCATAGATATTTTTACATACTCCATTACTCCAAAAACATGGAGGTGTTGAGGAATCACACTCGTTGATATCTGAATAAAAAATGAATTTATATATGTTAATGTTATTATTACATGTAATAATAACATTAACATATATTTCAACATTCATCCAAAGACATGGACCTGTGGAGTACATAAAAAATGTTATAAAATAATATTTTATACTTATAATAGTCTGATCTAAGTAGTACTAATTTGATAATTTATTTTAAATAGTTTTGCATTATTACAAAGATACTTGTATCCAGCCTTACAGATGGGGCATATAAACTTTTATTCGACCAAGGATTCAAAATATTTGTTATTATTTATATTTAAAACATCCATCAAACATTTCTAAGAGATCTGCTGTACGAAAAACTGCAACAAAATAGTGTAGTGGGTTAGTGTAGGATTTTAAGGTTGTGTAGTGTAGAGTAGGATTTTAAAAACATTTAAATTGGCTAAAAAAAATTAAATAGCTCTAAAGTTGATTAAACAGTTAGGGTGGCAGAATTTCACTGTTGTCATAGCTCAATTTTACGACTTGTTCGTCAGTTAAAAAGGGAGGTCACTCCATGTTCCTCAAGTAATAGAACTCGCTCCTTATTCAGCCCTTTTTTAATACTGATATACTTAATAATAACACAGTTAATTCTTTTGATTGTGATTTTAAATATAACTCTAACTCCTAAACACCAGAACTCGTAATTAAGTTGCAATCCACTGGTAAACAAATAATGTCTTTTTTTGATGTACCTGCCGCTATACTCGGAGAGGGTTCTATTTTACAAGCTATAGAAATAAGAGCCGCATTTTTAAGTAAAGATTTTAGCCAGACTTCTGCTGTGAAATGTTTGACACCATTAATAGTTTAAAACGGATCAATATGATACTAATATTAGTTCTGATATTTTTCCTATATAATACTAAGTATAGTACTATATAGGAAAAAGTGAATTTCTTACTGTGTTGACAAGTGGACCACAAAAGTTCATACTTATTTGTTACAAAGTATTTAATTTTTTATTCAAAGCATAATGTGCAGTTAATAAATACCAAGGTCTCAAAAAAACAAATTTTTTATTTCCGGACAAATTGCCCAATATATACTCAAGTTTGGCGGACATGTCTGATAAAACCTTAAAAAATGCTATCGAATGTCATTCCTGACAACACTTAAAATATTTTGTTCTTTCATCTTTCAAGTTAGTTTTCATAGCATAAGGAGTTTCAAAAATGCGCTGAAAATAAAAATAAAATTTAGGAGTAAGTAAAAAAAAAAAATCTTTAAGAAAAAGAAAAAATCTAATCTCAAAAAATTAAAGTTTGAAAAGAAACATGTATTTGTATTACATATTTTTAAAAATACTTTACAATGCGAAATGATTTGTAAATTATTATAAATATATTAAATACATCAACTATTATGTTTACTTATTACTTCATTAAATAAAATAACAAATTAATTCTAATGGTTATTTAAAATAAACCCATTTTGTTTAAATAATCAAAGAATATTATACGTAATTACATTTACATACATATGTATTTTTTAATAAATCTTTTCAAACTTTTCTCATGTTAATTTTTATAAACATTTTTATTACCAAATAAATTTAGCGCGAAAACAAACCTTACATAACATAACTCAAATTTATTAATTTAATAAAAAGTACTGGTTCCAGTATGCATTTAAAAAACTATTATGTTAAAGTTTTTGTAAAATAAATTTAAAAGGCGTTTTAAAAGCTAAAATATTCGCTTAAAATTTACAAAAGTTATCGGACAGAAAATAAAACAAATATGAAATATAAATTTAAAATAAACAATTAATTACGTTTTGATATAAATGATAAAAACCAGGCTACTTAATTCAAAAAACTTGATGCTTAGGCGTCTTTTTTAAAATGAACTAACTCAAAAAATGACGTATTTTAACGTAGCAGTGAGCTCAAATTCATTTTCAGTTTTGTAAAATAATAAAAAGTTCAAAAAATGAAGTTTATATACACTACTGAATTTATTAATAATTTTGGAGCAACTAAAATGATTATAAAATAAATGCAAACAAAATATGGGTCTAAAAAAAAAAGACTGATAGATGTAATTTTTAACTCAACAAGCGCCAGAACAATGTCCATTACACGGTTGCTATTTCGAGCCCTGAATACCTCATGAACATTGATTCTTCTTCTTGTAAAATATTTCAAGACTAGGCAAGAGAATTCCTTACTTCACAGTATTCTTGAATTTATTGAATTTATTGGTTTATGAATATTTTTATTTCACAGAAACTTATTATGATGCTCATTCTGTTATATCCAATTGACTCTAAAAAATTTTTTTAATTTGTAATAAACTATCCTAGGTACAATTCCATCTTGTTTTGCTTGGTATTTTTAAATAAACCTTTAGCGTAGCATTAATTTTTTCAGCAACTGTATTTGATACATTTTAATGATAAACACATGCCTATTGCAAGGGTAAGATATGTAATACCCTTTGTAAGGTATAGGGTTACCAATTGGACTCTGCCCGAAAAGAGTAAATTTCAGGGCCAATGACATGGGTTTCAAAATGAGGGTGAGGGGGTAAGAGGTGTGCAATTGTCAATTCCTAAAAAAATGCATTTTATCATAAAATTTCTAATTAAAAATATTCCCCAAAAAAATTGCTATGTGCATCTTCTGAGTTAATTACATTTATGTCAACTGTAAATTTAAAAAATTTAATAATATTTCTAAAATCACACTAAACAATGTAAACAAAAATAAACTAACTACTTATTAATATGAAACATTATAAGATAATATTGAAAATAATTTATTTGAAATTATATTTGGCTTTGCTAATAAACTTGTTTAATGGTTTATTACCCACACAGTATTTAAAAATTAATTGCAACTAAAATTTTTAAAATTAAATTGCATTACCAGCAAGTTTTTTATTGATTCTGGAAATAGACTATTTATCTTATCAGTCAAAAGACTCTTTGTCATGTTGAAAATTCTTACTGCATTAGCATTGTGCAATGAATTCACAAAAAAAAAAAAGCACTTATCTTGTAGTAAGTAAAGATATTTTTTAAAAAATTGAATCTCAAACAAATTGAATGGCATGCGACAGTATAACTAAAATAGTTTTCTGCTTTCGCCAAAATTAAAGATATTCATTATTTTTGAATTTTTTTTTAGTACCATAGCATCAATTTTTTCAAAAAAATAGTACATGTATAGTTTTTAGAAAAAGTAGGAGTACATAAACTTACTTGCTCAAAAAGTGTACATGTTCTTTTTAAAGAGTACGGTTGGTAATATTAAAAAGGTATATTTTTTTACCTTTTAATGTGGAAAAATATATTAACAACGATGACTTGTCAAACAATGATTGGTAACTTTGTACCGAAAAAGTATAATTTTTTGCCTTAAAAGGTAAAATATTATACTTTACTAAGGGTATACCACTTTAAGAGTGAAAAAATAATTTAAAAGAGTGAATTCTCTAATAAAAGAAAAACAAAAATTTAATACTATTTTCAAGTAAATTTGTTTGATGGGATTTATTAAGTTTTTCAAATTTGAAACTTTAGCAAATGATAGGTGAATAAAATGGTGAAACTTTTCTAATCCGTTTTTTGAAACTAACTTTTACTTTGAAAATAATAAACTTAAGTAAATCCAACATATAATACATAAAAATTAAGAGGAAATTTAATACTAACTTACAACTAATTTCAGTATTATTTCAGGATTATGCAGAAATTTAAATGAAGTTATGCTGTAATATAAATTAAATTATGCACAAATATAAATTAAATTATATGGAAATATAAATTAAATAATGCAAAAATGTGATTTAAATTATGCAAAAACTTAAACTAAAAAATGCAAAAAATGTAATATCATTAACAATTGGATCCATATTGCTAATAATTGGATCCATATTGCAAACTAGATCCGCATATATACTAATAATTGAATCCACGCTAATAATTAGATCCATAATGCAAACTAGAACTACATGCAATAAAATTGCGTTAAAAAGTTATATTTAAACTAATTTTATATGAAATTTTCTAATTTTTATAGCTACATGTACTAACTTTAAAACCATTTAAGTAACAAATATAGTTTAAAAGTTAGTACATGTGGCCAACACAATCCAAACTAGTCTCAAACTAACCAATTATTGTTTAAATTTTAATCCAAAAAATTGGATTAAAATTTAAACAATAAACAGTCTAAAAATTAGTTCATATAGCTATTGAAACCAAACTTGGATTTGATTTAATCTAAATACAACAATGTTAGTTTTTGAACCGTAAAAACAACTATAGCAAAATGCAAAGTTAAAAAGTTTTTAGGAACTGTTACTTTTTGTTAATGTTCTTCCAAAAACAGAATTTGTTTTTCTTCCTTGTTCTGTCATTTAAAAAAAACAGTTTCAAGCTTCATTCCTCAAAAAAAAACTAGTTCCATAAATCCATTCCTTTTGAAACGCGTTCTTTCTGATATGCAATAATCTAATGATTGTAAACTGCTACTCATTGGTAATAAATAGTGAATTTTTCTCAATTTACTTTGTTAAATTTATTTACTAATAAAAATATCTAAACTTGGAAACAAAATTAAAGGAACTGAAAACAAAATTAAAGTTTAAAATTTTGACATTCGTTTATAAAATTATTAAAAATAATAATACTATATTAAGTATTTACTGATAAGTTAATTAAAATATTAATGGTGTTGTTAAAAGCACAATAAAAAATGAAAACTATAATAAACATTATCCTTCTATATACTCTATTAGATTATAACAGGCCTGTAGCAAGCTTTTTTTGTTGTTTGAGATCGGTAACTTTCAGACATGGAGCACACTCCAAACATTTATAAGCTTATACTTATGTCAAATAAAGAACATTTGCAAAAAGATGAAACGACCGACGGGAGTTTAAACTTTATAATGTAATAATTTTTTTTACACCAAGAGATTATTGTATAAAATTTAAAATTTTTCGATGAATTTAAATTTAGTTAAAAAAATATTTTATAAACTTATTGCTCTCAAGTTAGGACAGGGGGAAAGGGGCAAAGGGTTTAGGGCTTTATTTGTTCGCAGGCTCCAGTCATCTCAATTTTTTGCAAATGTTCACATAGACAAAAGGGAAGAAACTCAATGTTTGTTCATCTTTTGTTTAACAAACGTTTGCACATTTATTGGTTTGTTACGCTCTGGAATATAACGTATTTCATTTTTTCCATATAAAATTTTAACCATATTGTCAGTTCTTGTTACTCGATATAAAGGTTTCATTCTTAAGTAGATAGACATTTAACTAATATCTGAATAATTAAAGAATGGCCATTTCTTGCCCTACTGTGAAGAAGCCCTTGTCGTAGTTTTTGAAAAAATAAGTAAATTTTTTTAAGTTTACATAATTTTCCAAGTAAAGGTAATTTAACCCTAGGGAATATTCATTTGATATGCTTTTTATACTTTATTTCTGATATGAAATGATTTATATAATCATAAGATTAAAGATTTAACAAAAAAAATTTATGGAAAAAGTTATAAAAGTTAAGTTAATATATTCTGCAGGAAATAGTAACTGCAGGAGCTCTTATAGCTACAAATTATGGAAGAGTTAAACAAAAAAAAAATAAAGTAAAGAAAAAAGCATTAAAAAAAAAGATACTTAAGAAGTAACAAATTGGCCTGTAAATCGAGCGAAACGAGCCAAGCTTGCCAGGGCTCGGCTTGGTTCGTTTACATAATAAGAGTGTTCAGGCTTGGCTCGAGCTCGTTTCGAACATGAGATTCTTTGTTCAAGCTCGGCTCGTTAGGATTAGTATTGTTTGGTCTCGGCTCGTTTTACATGTTGCTTGAGCTCGACTGGTTTAAAACTCGAAATAATTATTGTAACATGATAGTTTAAAGCACGTTTAGTAAAAAAAATTGTTCGTTAAAGGCTCGTCTGTAAATAATGCAAGTCCAAATCAACAAACAACATAAATAATCTTACAGTCTATTAAACATGCAAATAAACAACATAATGAAATAAGATCCCACAAATCTAATAGTTCAAAATAAAAGTTAAAACTAATAGTTCAATGTTCAAACTTAATGTTCAAAGTTCAAACATAATGTAAACTCTCACAAACATAATAATTCTTATTAAACACTGCACTCTAATAGTTCAAATTACATTTTTTAAAGTCTTGCTCTCATTGCATTGGTTAAATAAAAAATATATATACATATATATATATTCGAACTTTAATCGAGCTTATATAAACGAGCCTATGATGTTCAAGCTCGGCTCGTTTAATAAACGAGCCTAATTTTTTATTCTAGCCCGGCTCCTTTACCATTTGAGCCTAACATGAACAAGCTCTTATCGAGCCGATCACCGAGTCGTTAACGAACATGAGCCTGGATTTGCTGCCCTAGTAACAAAGCTCCAATTCAGAGAAAATCTTTAGTGGATAGTTATTGTAAAACTAAAAAACCAATATTTCTTTTATTTAGTAATTATGCTAAATTTATGCATTCTTTCCCAAAGTAAATAAATAAATCAAATTCAAATTTGTAAATATCAATGTAGTTAATAATTGAGTATTGGTTATTAACCTGAAAATCCTTAACTAAAATATGTTACAGTTTTGGAGTTATGAAGTTTTAAAATTAAAAGTTTTCATAAAGACATGACCCGTTTTGATTAAATATTTATTATAATGCTCACTATAAAGATTGTTAAATTTATAAAAATTTATCAGAATAACTATAATGTACAATGTTTATAAATAAATATTAAAAGTATGAAATATATGAAAACCCTAACCAGTCGATGACACAGAGAAGGGTAGGGCAGGATGGGGGATCAGGAAGGCAAAGACTCTAACTATTTTTTAAAAGACCTTTTTTTTAAATTTTTAGATTTTTATATATAGGACTATATAGGACTTTCTTTAGGAATTGATGATTGCGCCTGTCAACTTTGAAACCCTTGTCATCAACCTTAAAATCAAAATAAATTTTGGTTCAAATAAAATAAATCATATAAATCACCTTGATGTTTATAAGATATCTATATTGAACAACTGTATTTAGAGTTTTTACCTGAACAACTGTTTCCATTTAACATCCATCCACTTTTACATTTACACAAATAACTGCCATATGTATTTTCACATATTCCATTACTCCAAGAACATGGAGGTTCAAAATCAGTACACTCATCAATATCTGAACAATTAAATAAAATTGATCTTAATTGATTACAAGAAGGGGGAATGAGGAAAGGGAAAGAACTTAAATTAGAAATTTTTTGGAAAACTTTTGATAAACTTATTAATTATTATGTTAAATTTTAAAAACTATATTGGGTCTTATGGTTAATTGCTTATTTTGTGTAGCATCATTTATTTCCAAAATGATACCTATAAGTAAGTATGATACCTAAATGTAAAATGATACCTATAAGTAAATTAAACTCTTAATTACTTTTTGAACAAACTAACATTATTATCCAATCAATAAAGGAGTCTTCGGGTCAAGTTAAAGCTATAATATGCGATGGAAATAAAATTATCAAGGCATTTTTAAAAATCTTTGAAGATTAGCTCCGGATAAACCCTGGTTGACTAGTAATGGTATTTTGTTAATCTTTGAATATGTTCATTTGCTTAAAAACATTAGAAATAATTTCCAAAGAAACTAGTCAAATTATTTTTATGATGAAAGAGTATTTAAAGTGGCACATTGGGATCATCTTAAAAAACTTGATGAGCTTGAATCTAAAAAATTAGTTTAATTATCCAACATCAATGACGTTTCAATATTTCCAAAGCCAATTGAGAGGCAGTCAGTTGCTACATGTTTAAGGGTACTTTGTGACAAAACTTACCATGCTTTAATTAACCATCCAGTACAAAATACAGCAGATTTTACTAACATTGTCGCGACATGGTGGAAAGTTCTCTATTTTAAGGCAATAGGTGCTGAAAATAGATTCAAGGATGAACTTCAAGCAGTTATTAGAGACCCTAATCGTAATAGATTAGAAGATATATATAATGTTAAAAATATGGCTTTAAAGATGACTGGAAAGCAAGGTAAAAGGTAGAAACAACTTACTTGTGACACTGCACAGTCAATCTACCACACATGCAATGGTATTGTTGAACTATGTAAATCATTATTTCATAGCTCACATCAATATGTTATTCTTAGTGAGCTTTCTACTAATAGAAAAAGAATTTAGCAGATTGCGCTAATTTTAGGCAGGAAGGTATTTCATAGCAGTACAACAAGTGATTGAAAAATGGATTATTTCAAGAGCTAAGCTTTTTCTTTCACTTGATAACCCAATTGTTAAGAAAAGTCTCGATAAAACCTATTTCTTTCAAAATTGTGGTGTCCTATTAGATAAGCCCTCTGCTAAGATATTTGATATCTACCAGATCTTAAATCTTATATTTTTCTTGATACAAATATAGCTCTCACATATGTATCAGGGTTTTTAACTTATAAAGATGAAAAACTATCAGAAAATGAATTTCTAAATAGAACCACTTTTTACCACCAAAAGTATGGACAATACTAGACTCAATTCTTTTATAGTTTTTAATGCAATTAAGGATATAGTATGTAGAGTATCATTAAACAAAATTCTAATGATGATTTCATAGGTTTTCAACTTTGAAATACAGCGACACAATTGAAATATTCTTTCGAAAATTTTTTTAAACAATTTATCTAAACTTCTGACTCCACGTTCAAATTAAGAACCACCTCAAAAAATATTTAAACTCTCAATATATATTTGTGTATGCACACACACACACATATATAAATATAAAATATATATATATATAAAATATATATATATATATATATATATATATATATATATATATATATATATATATATATATATATATATATATATATATATATATATATATATGGATCAAAATTTATATTCAAACATTCTGGAAATTAATCTGGAAAAAAGTGCCCACAAATTAGGAATTACAAGATCATTTATAATTCAACAGAAAAAGATCCAAAATATACAGCCAAACGTGTCAGAGAATGGCTTATATTTAAAACAGCTATGCAACTTTATTCATTCCCACAATCTCCATATTTAAATCCTATCAAACATCTATGGGATGAAATGGGTGGAAGATTTAGGACACACGATGTGAGGAATCGGCAACAGCTACAATTAGAAGTTATGAAAGAGCGGGACTCAATCATTCCAGAAATTACCAAAAAATAAGTAGGTTCAAAAATAAACAAACTACGAGATGTAATAAAAACTTGTGGTGAAAACAAAAGTTATTAAAACACTAATAAATTGAGTTCGCATAACACTTTTATTTAATTTTTGTAAAGTGGATGAAAACTTTTTTGGTACAAAAGTGCCTACTTTTTATTCCAAAATGCAGTATCTTATTTGTTACTCATTACTTTTCAAAATCACTTTGTTCCATATTTCTTAAATATTTAAATTGCATAATTTAGTTTGTATCATGCTTACCTCTTTGCTAAATAAAAAGCTATTGCATTTTTAAAATCTGGAAGTTAGGTGGATAAAAACTTTTTTGACACAGTGAATACGTACATATATATATATATATATATATATAATATATATATATATATATATATATATATATATATATATATATATATATATATATATATATATATATATATATATATATATATAAATATATATATATATATATATATATATATATATATATATTCTTCGTGCAACAGCGATGGTATACCTGTTGATGTAGTAATGCTAAACTTTGCTAAAGCTATCGATAGAGTTCCTCACATGAGACTCTTTGCTAAATTAAATGCATATGGTATTACTGGCTTTGTTCTAAAATGGACGGAAGCTTTTCTAAATAAGAGAAGACAAAGAATAGTTCTTGGTGAAGTTGTTTCTGAGTGGGCTTAAATTTTTAGTGGCGTGCCACAAGGCTCTGTTACTGGACCCTTACTGTTTATTATATACATTAACGATCTGCCAAGTAAATTAATGAATTAAAAAAATAGTTTGATGAAGATACTAAGACATTGTCCACGGTAAATTCTAATGAGTGTTCCTCAAGTCTACAGAGGGATTTAAATACATCATTTAAATGGACAGAAGAATGGCTTTTAAAGTTTAATGTCAATAAATGTGTATTAATGCACTGTGGAGTAAACAACAAAAAGAATCCTCTATATATTAAAGGCACAAAACTACCAGAATCAAACAGCGTAAAAGATCTAGGCGTAATATTTTCTAAAAATCTCAAATAGAAAGATCAAGTGTTTTCTGTAAGTAATAATGCAAATAGAATATTAGGTCGAATTAAAAAATTGTTTGCTTTTGGACTGTCATTTACTTAAGTCACTAAACGTAATCTTTATTCGTTCATTTCTAGAGTTCTCAGTACCAGTATGGTCCCCGTACCAAAAAAGTGATTGTAAAGTAACTGAACAAGATAAGCATCGAGCCACCAAACTGATTAAATCAATAACATAAAAACTGTTCAAAATCATATTAGAGCTCACTGTTTCAAGTATTATAGGCAGAAAACAAATAATCTGCGAAGGCATAATTTCTTTTACAATAGATCAGCTAACTTAAACGACTCATAACCTTTAGAACTAGTCAAAACATCGTCTGTAAACTTTTATAAAAAAGGATTCGACTGTTGGACGAACAACAATCGATTAAAACGGCTGTCACTATATGCTAAAAAGCATTGTCACTGGCCAATCCGGTTACAGCAATAGATACTAACTAACTAACTAACGAACTAACTATATATATATATATATATATATAGATCTATAGTTTGTTGGCTTTAGGAAGAGCGGAAGGAAAAAAGTGATTCTTACGCCAACACATACGTCACTTTTAATTACTTTTGACTTTCGTCCAACATTTCCGTGTTGGACGAAAGTAAAAACCATTAATTTAATTACAAATTAATCGTTTTTTAAAAAAACCACAAAAACGCAAATTTAATTGACCAGAATGTTTTTTAAAACATTCTGAATGTTTTTATAACATTTTGAATGTTTTTAACAATATAAACAATGTTTTTATTTTTATTTTTTTTAATAAAATGTTTTTATTTTTATTTTTTTTAATAAAACGTTTTTATTTTTATTTTTTTTACTGTAAATCATGCGCGGAGTGTTGCTACATCGACTATCTTATAGCCTGACTCGCAAGGGAGTGCTGCTACATCGACTGACAAATAGCCTGACTCGCAAGGGAGTGCTGCTACATCGACTGACAAATAGCCTGACTCGCAAGGGAGTGCTGCTACATCGACTGACAAATAGCCTGACCCGCAAGGGAGTGCTGCTACATCGACTGAGGGTTTGGTTAGGGCAGGCAG
>NC_088926.1:33237500-33242500 GCF_038396675.1 Hydra vulgaris
GAAGATGATGAAGACGACGACGGTGATAAAGACGATGATGAGGACACTCAGAAAAAAACTAGAAAGCACTACAAAAGTAAATTTGCTGTAAGTACGGTTACATCAAGTGGAGTTTCCACAAAGAAAGCTGCTAAAATATGCAATGTATTATCACAACAAGGTATTGATATTCCAACTCCAAGTCAATCAGCAATTTACAAGCCATATTCAAAGAGGCAGGTAAATTAAAAAAAGAAATGATACAACAACTTAAAATGGAACAGTGGTCCTTACACTTTGACGGCAAACGAATAGATGATAAGGAATATCAGGTAGTTGTACTTCAGAATGAAAGAACTGACGTGAAACTTGATGCACTGCGTTTAAAAGATGGCAAAGCTGAAACTGTTGCTGAAAAAATTGCCAAACTTATTGATGAATACAATTTGTGGAATTCAATTAAGATGATCATTACTGATACAACAAACGTCAATACTGGGAAGAGAAATGGAGTTGTTGTGAAGTTGCAACGTATGTTTAAATTAAAGGGTGTCACAATACCACAATTTATCGGTTGTCAGCATCACGTACTAGACATGATTCTCCGTCTGGTGATGGACGAAGAACTTGGGGGTGATACCAAATCTCCAAACATTGAATACCCATTTGTGTCTGAACTGTTGAATAAGTATGATGAACTGAAGGATAAGTTTGTGAATGGAACTGTAGAAATTCTTGATAAATCAGGGTGGAGAGACGATATGAAGTTTTTGTACCATTTAACAAGAGTGTTTAGGTTCTATGAAGAACAAAGAAACTTCCCTCTGATTCACTTTCAGAACATTCCTAATATGAGCAATGCCAGATGGAACTCAAGAGCCATTCTCGCCATTCTGGCGTTCATTCTTATGCCTGAAGCGAGAAAGAATTTGGAGAAGGTTTCAGTTGAGTTTCATATGAGTGGGCAGAACATTTGTTTAGTAGTCAAAAGTACAATGACAATGACTTCAAGAATTTATCTGATGTATTGAAGCCTTACAAAAAGGCATTGCAGTCATTCAAAAATCACCGGAAGAAAGAGCCATCCGTCATCGACATACCACGAAGTAATCAGATAGCTGAACGTGCAATCAAGGTGATGCAAGACCTGTATGCTTCCTGCAGAAAGAAAGACAAACTGCAACTTCGATTCATTCTAAGTAATAAGCGCTAAACTCTTTATGAGACGTGAGCATCATGTGACCCATGTACTAAACACAGTAGGCCTATAGACACAGACAGTTATGTATATTGTTGTACTAGACGCTTTGATACTGTTAATTTTGTAATACTTGTATAATTATATATCACATAATGTTTTTTGTTATATCACAGTACATGTTGCATAAATAAATAAAATAACAACAGGAGTATGACTCTTACAACATCTTCAGCCTTTAATATTCATTTACTGTACAAAAGTGTACCTATTGAAAATTCGATTTTTTGGTTTTGGGGTGACCTTTTTTTCAAAATATGTCAAAATGAAACATCTATTCGTTCTTTTTACATAAAAGTTCATTGAATTACGATACAGGCCTAGTAGGTTGCAAAAAAGTCATATCCCTAATATATATATATATATATATATGTATATATATATATATATATATATATATATATATATATATATATAAATATATATATATATTTATACATATAAGTATATATATTTTTATATTTATATATATATATATATATATATATATATATAAATATATATATATATATATATATATATATATATATATATAAAACTTTTTGGGATTTATGTTTATTATGGAGATATTTTCTAAACACTTCGACTACACATACTAGAAAGTTTTACAAAATTAAAACTTTGTGTCTTGCCTAACAGTACCGCACATTCAATTATTTACCTTAATGTCTTGTTAGTAAAGTTTGATTTGTTTATTTCAAAGGTAGATTTTCTCAAGAAAAAAATATTTATGCGAAGTAAATGTTTTTGTTGATTAGCATGCGCAAATAAAATATTTCTGTCAAAATTAACAAAAATGTTTTATTTGCACATGCTTCATTATAAAAAAATTTGCTTTGCGCTAATATTTTTGTCATGTGGAAATCCGCCTCAAGTGAATATTACTAGTTGATTTTACGAATATTATTTGTTGATTTTGAAATTTTTATTTATACAATTTTAAAAAGAATTGTGCCTTTATATTGCACGTTTAGCATTGAGGTATTGGTTTATCTTCCACAGTGATCCAGAATTGAGATCCTTACTTAAAAAAATTTTTTTCAAATGTTTTTTAACTATTTTTTATTGAAAATTATTATTGTTTTTATATATTGAAAATTACATTGATATTTATTATTTGCATACATCGACTGATATAGGGATAGGCGCTGTGAGTGTACATACGTAGACTGATTTAAGAATAGCACATAAATCGATTAAGAGGTTTTGCTTTTGGCATGCATTCCTTAAACAAAAGAAAAGAAAATCAACCAATTAGAAATCACTGACAAGACTTTAAGAAAAAAATTAAAGCAACGGTACCGTTGCGCTAGATATAGTAAAACTAAAATATCTACTTCACGAGCGATTTTAACTATGAAGTGGTGTCCTAAGGCTTTCTGCGCAATATTTACTGCGGCGTTTTCGATATTGTATTATAAATTCAGGATCCAAATAAATTACATAAGAAATAAAATAAATAAAAAAACAAACTAACAGTTACTGAGAAATGATGAAAACAAAATAAATTACACTAAATTACGTTTTTTTTTTTAAATTAGATATTACTTGAACAAAACTTTTTTATAAATTCTGGTTCGAATTTTATAAAGAAACACAATATTAAAATTTGGATAATTTGTTTAATGGTTATTTCAGGGGTCAGTGACTAGCAGATTCCGAGTCTCGTGCTACTCTGTTATCATAACTCCATGACTCTCTAACCTGTCCAAACTACATTGTATTTGAACAGATTAGAGAGCCATATAGTATTATTAAACTGTAATCTTGTGGCTCTTTTTTTTAATTTTTTTTAAAATTTAAGGAAGATTTATTTTAATTATTTAAGGAAAAATCTTTTTACTTAAAATAGGTTGCCAACGCTTGGATTATATAGTAGAATTTTTGTAAAATAGAAAACTATACTTATTATTTCAGATAAGTTAAATTTACCCAATTCATTTCTTCTAAGTTTGGTTACAAACAATCTACATGCACTAAATGCTCCCCTAAAATTCTTGTTTTTAAAGCTTGATATAAGTTTTTGCTTATGTCAGATTCATATGATTGTATTAGTTAATTGAGACCCATAAAAAATTTCTTCCTGAAAGTTCAGGTTTTGTCACCGAAGTGTGTTTTTCCACTCTGATTGTCTCTCGTTCTAAGCAGTAAACTAACTGTTCTTTAAAATTCACTTAAATTTGGTGTTCTGAAAACTCTGCTTGGATAAATGTCATTTTAAAACATTTGCTTAACTTGACAAAGAAATCAACTATTTCAAATAATGAGTTCTAACGTGTCTTGCAAACTAAAGTAGGTTACCATAAATTAAATTTTAATAACGCTTATTAAAAAATTTTGAAATAACTTTCAAAAGTTGAAATTCAAAACAACATTCCACAAAAAAAAAATTGCAATAAACATAAGATCTTTTTATTAAGGAATTATCTTTAAAATGTTCAACCACGTTAGGTAATGGCTAACTCAAAAATTGTTATACATTTTTATTAAACTTTATTTTTACATGTAAAAGTAGCAATAAATTAGTTTTTAAGTTAACAAAAAATATCATCATATGTCTCACCCTATTAACATTTAGACATTAAACTATTTCTTTTTTATGACATGCTCCCTTTTAGTACAGATTTCTCAACAATTTCTCTGTGAATGTGAAGGAAAATCTGGGAGGTCAATATACATTCTCCAGACAGTAACTTTTCTACAATCTCTTCATCAGTAAAATCTGGAGTTGTTGCTGGTTCATCTACGTCTTCGTCAATAATATTTATGAGCCTATACTATATATAAGCGTCGATGCTAATTTTTTGAAATTTATTGATTCTGTTTATAGTTTGTATATCATTTTAACGATTTCTAATGTCAAGTAATCTCTGCACTGCTATTGGTCTTATATATATTTCCTCTGACTTTAAAAATATAATCTCAGGAATTTGGCAAAAAGTATTGAACCTTAAGTTTGCTTAGAAAATATCTTGCATCGCGTTTCCTTGGAGCTTGATTTGGTTAATCATAAAATATATAACTGATAGAGTTTCGTGTAACATATTGCTTTTTTAATGGAGGAACCATGTAGGAACATAGACTTGAAAAATATAGGTTACCAAAATAATCATTTCAGAATTAGGAGCTAGTACTCGGACATATAATGATATCAACCGTATTGCCAATCTAAACCAATGAAAATTGATTAAGGGAATAAATTTTCCTATTTGATTATTTAACATTCATATTTCCAGTGGCAATTTCAATGCAATATTCATTCAAAAGCCTTTGGTCACTATTAATATCATTTAAAGTTTCTTTTTCTAAAACAACAATTGGAGACTTAATAACACCAAAATTAACAACTAAATGAAGCTCATTATTGATATTTGCAATTATTCCTTATGGTCTAGCAACATGGTTTGGTGACATCATAAATTTTTTAAACAAAGATCTATAGGGAAACTCAATATGATGAAGGTTGCAGCCTATAGTCTGAAATTTTCGTCCAAGTTTTTACTCAAACTCCACAACCATTCCTGCTTTATGACTTGTGTTTGTTAAAGTATTGTGTATCAAAACTGCTTTTAGAGTGTTTATAGAATCATACTCCTTAATAACTTTGAACAGGCACCAAACTTGCTTTTTTCGTGTTGCTCCAACAGGAGGTAAAACTTTGTAAGTAAGATACTCCCCAATGTAAAGGTTACAGTCATGTGTTGTAGTCACAATCATGTGTTGTAGTCACAGTCATGTGTTGTTTTTTATCTATAGATCTCAT
>NC_088926.1:33247500-33267500 GCF_038396675.1 Hydra vulgaris
TGATGAAACAATGGTCTATGACTTAACAAGTCAATATAGATCCGCTGGTTAATAAACGGCAACCATGGCTAAAATTATCGCACCATACAGAAACAATAAAATAAAATAAGTAGATAACAAAATAATAAGAAAAATGATAAAAAATGATAGTACAGGCAATATAAAAAGAAAAAATAGGCTAATAAATGTGCTACTACTAATGGTCTAAACTCTAGATTATAAATGAAAACTGATAATCACCTGTGTGAGATAAAAGTATATAAATGTCGTTAATGTACCAAATTCATAATATAAAGCTCACAAAGCGCTATAATACGTGGGTGTAAAAGGTAAAAAAATGTTGGTGCTATGATAATCAATCAGAATTAAGTAGTGGATAATGGTGATTCCCCTCCTCAGGAATGCACTGCGATCACCAATGACGTTTCGGAGAGCCCGAGACCCGCACTAACGCCACTCGTCAGGGGCGTGTCCTTGCAACAGATCTCACCGCCTGCACTCTACGTCATGCAAGTCAATATTGCAATATAACAGGACTACACTACAAAAGCCAAAAATCCCAATCCCTATCCCAGTTTTTAATACAGCTCCAACATTCTTAGAGATCTCATGAGGGTGGTAAGGGATGCGCGTGGTGTGAATATAAGCAAATATGTTAATACATATAAATATCATGTGCACATTAGAAAAGACAAACGTGTACACATGCATGTATGCGTATGTATAAAAATAAACAATTTAATGTATAGAAATAACACAAAGCAAATAGAAAATAGAAATTAATAATTATGATTAACTTACCGTTTCTTTTATGGCTGAAACGTGTCTTATAAGTATAATAAGTAAATACCACTCATGATCATCGAAACTAAGAATGTTTTTCGTTAGTATAAAAGTAGTTAGTAGAAAATATGGTAGAAAATGTGGTGACTCCAATAGTATGAGAAATATAAATCTTGCCTGATAAGTAGAGACAAAAGCTATCACACAAAACAGACTCAGGTAAATTAAAAAATGATTAGCCAGAGATAAAAAAATACAGACATATAATCAGTAGGTAGAGAATAGTCAAAAAAATAAACAGATGAGACAATAAATGCAATTTTTTACTAATAGCTTATAACCACTGAAAAACGTAACGTTTAAAAACAATATTGTTGACAAAACGACCTAACGAACGTTAGTGAACACTGTATAGTGCAAACCACAACAAACTAACTTAGCGACGTCAGATCAAGAAAACTAGATAGAAACAAAAAAGAAACAAAAAACCTTATGAGATTGTGATATGTCTAAACTTATCGAGTGGTATAGTTCAGCACATACAAACCAAGAATACATTTGTTATAAAAATACGCTAATACGTAGTTTTTTAAAAAAATTTTTCGCGCTCTTTTGCTTCTCACAAATATGCGGTCTCATTCACACGTAATTACAAAAATCTGAATAAATATACAAGGATAAGGTCGAACAAAAGTATATAATAAAGAACAAATATTTGATAAACTGATTTTAGAGACTGTTGATGTCTACAGGTGTGATGGTGTAGTGCATTAGTATGTATCGTTTGGTCGTCTCGTCTGGTCTCGTTATGTTTTCGTTCACTTTCAAATCGGGTGAATAGAAAGCTAAACAAACTCACTCCTTGCGCTTTTGGGCTAGCAAATCAGAGCCAGACGTAAGACCTACAGAATGGATTTCAATTGATCGAATGCACACATTAGTCAGCGTAGGCCACAAGCCATCGCTCCTAATGAAAACAAAATAAATTACAATAAATTACTTTTTTTTTTTTAAATTAGATATTACTTTAACAAAACTTTTTTGTAAATTCTGGTTCGAATTTTATAAAGAAACGCAAACTTAAAATTTGGACTAGCAGATTCCGAGTCTCGTGCTACTCTTTTATCATAACTCCATGGCTCTCTAATCTGTCCAAACTACATAATATGTGGACAGATTAGAGAGCCATATAATATTATTAAACTGTAATCTTGTGGCTCTTTTTTTAAAGTTTTTTTAAAATTTAAGGAAGATTTATTTTAATTATTTAAGGAAAAATCTTTCTACTTAAAATAGGTTGCTAACGCTTGGATTATATAGTAGAATATTTGTAAAATAGAAAACTACCCTAATTGTTTCAGATAAGTTAAATTTACCCAATACATTACTCCTAAGTTTGCTTACAAACAATCTACATGCACTAAATGCTCCCCTAAAACTCTTGTTTTTAAAGCTTGGTATAAGTTTTTGCTTATGTCAGATTCAAAATCTTGTAGTTGACTTAAGGCTCTACTCTGCTTGGATAAATGTCATTTTAATACATTTGCTTAACTTGAAAAAGAAATCAACCATTTCAAATAATGAGTTCTAACGTGTCTTGCAAACTAAAATAGGTTACCATAAATTAAATTTTAATAACGCTTATTAAAAAATTTTGAAATAACTTTCAAAAGTTGAAATTCAAAACAACATTTCATAAAAAAAAAATTGCAATAAACATAAGATCTTTATATTAAGGAATTATCTTTAAAATGTTCAAACACGTTAGGTAATGACTAACTCAAAAATTGTTATACATTTTTATTAAACTTAATTTTTACATGTAAAAGTAGCAATAAATTAGTTTTTAAGTTAACAAAAAATATCATCATTTGTCTCACCCTATTAACATTTAGACATTAAACTATTTCTATTTTATGACATGCTCCCTTTCCAAAAACAATGGAAACAGGTTGTACAGATTTCTCAACAATTTCTCTGTGAATGTGAAGGAAAATCTGGGAGGTCAATATACATTCTCCAGACAGTAACTTTTCTACAATCTCTTCATCAGTAAAATCTGGAGTTGTTGCTGGTTCATCTACGTCTTCGTCAATAATATTTATGAGCCCATACTATATATAAGCGTCGATGTTAATTTTTTGAAATTTATTGATTCTGTTTATAGTTTGTATATCATTTTAACGATTTCTAATGTCAAGTAATCTCTGCACTGCTATTGGTCTTATATATATTTCCTCTGACTTTAACAATATAATCTCAGGAATTTGGCAAAAAGTATTGAACCTTAAGTTTGCTTAGAAAATATCTTGCATCGCGTTTCCTTGGAGCTTGATTTGGTTAATCATAAAATATATAACTGATGGAGTTTCGTGTAACATATTGCTTTTTTAATGGAGGAACCATGTAGGAACATAGACTTGGAAAATATAGGTTACCAAAATAATCATTTCAGAATTAGGAGCTAGTACTCGGACAAATAATGATATCAACCGTATTGCCAATCTTAACCAATGAGAATGATTAAGGGGATCAATTTCCCTATTTAATTATTTAACACTCATATTGCCAGTGGCAATTTCAATGCAATATTCATTTAAAAGCCTCTGGTCACTATTAATATAATTTAAAGTTTCTTTTTCTAAAAGAACAATTGAAGACTTAATAACACCAAAATTAAATACTAAATGAAGCTCATTATTGATATTTGCAATTTTTCCTATTGGTCTAGCAATATGGTTTGGTGACTCCATAAATTTTTTAAACAAAGATCTATAGGGAAGCTCAATATGAATTATATATACAAAAAAAATTATTACCCATCATTGCGAAAGTTATGTTTAACTTGAGAGGCTCAATGTATAAATTCAAAAGATAGATAAAAGCAACGTTATACTTGCATCAGAGAAAACAGCTGACGTTTGCAATGTATTTTAATACGTTGGCCCAACGTACTAGCTGGGATATAATACCCAGCTAGCACGCATATGTTGCGCCAACGTCGGAAGTGTCTGACAATTTTATTACTTGTGCGCTAAATTCGAAACTACATCGAGTCAACGTCGCACTAATACTAATTTCAAACAGTTTTAAATGCATAACAGTTTTAGCATTTATATATTTTTCGGTTATAGCACAACATTTTTTTTGAGAATTTCATTTGGTTTGTGAATAAATGTGAGTAGTTTAGGATGTATTATATCATCATTTAAAAGCATTTTCCAACCTTGCCTAACGTTTTATATCGTTAATTCAATATACACTTTTTAATACATCCTCATAAAAATGGTTTACTTAATAGGTAACTTTACAACTGTGTAGTTAAACACGCTTTGTTTGTGTACATTTTAACTACATAGTTATTGAATTATTTTCTAGCACTTTTATTTAAAATCAGCAAAACGATTTTGTTAAATATGTATTAAACTAAATTTATTTTAAGTTGTTGTTCATTTAAGTTATGCAAAAAGAGTTATAAAGATTTTATTTTAAAATATAAAAAAATTAAATCACGAAAAGAAATGATTGCACGATAATTGAAAAAGATTGAACCACATAAAAAAGAGATTTTGAGAAGATATACAATTAATTGTTTGCTGCAGAGCTAAAAGGTTTGACTCTTTCCTTACCGCAAGCCGGAATTTTTTATTATGACCGAAAGCCGCTGGTAGCAGCTTTCGAGTATGCTTCACAGTTTATCCTGTTTTGTGCATAAATTTTAATTCTAGACACATAATTTTTTTTTAAGTTTAATTAATTCTCTACACAATCGATTACAAATATGAGCCATAATTAGTGATCGACCGAAACCGAATTTTAAGCCGAAACCGAAAGTACCGAAATTTCGGTTCAGTGAAGCCGTAGCCAAAACCAAAACCGAAATTTCGGCCGAAACCGAAACCAAAATTTTGGCCGAAATTTAAAAAAAGAATGTTAAAAATCCCTGCTTTTATAATCAAAAAAAGTATTTTACATGAGCAAAAAAAACTATTACTTTTATGAGCAAAAAAAACTGTTTTACATATATCCAAGCAATCACCATATAATATAATTTGATAAAAACTATTATGTCAAGACATTTCAATAAAAAAAGTTAATAATTGAAATATTTTCTCTTCACTATAATATTTTTTCCACGATTTCTGGCAAAAGTCTGTTTCTTTTATTTGAAAGAATTTCTCCTGCAGTTGAAAACAACCATTCAACTTTGGTGGATGTCTGTGGAGGTGTGTGAAATCTCTTTGCTACTTTTGCCGAACCAAACTTTGCTTTTAACGTTGTTTTTTCTTTCCAAAACTCTAAACAACATAAAGATGTTGGGTTTTCTAAGTACTTATTTAAAACTTCCTTTGCCAATTTGGAAGTTGGATTTTTGGAATCTGTACTTTGTGACTGTGCAATGATATTTTGCATTATTGAAGAAAACCCAGTGTTCTCAATAGACGTAGTTTTTATAACAGGTATAGTTTCATTTTGGCTCAAATTGGAACTGCCTAATTCCAAAAAAACTTGTTTTTTTGCAGCTTAAAAGACTTCTTGGGATCTAAAGAAGTGATGCTTGAATCTGGGATCAAGAAGTGTTGCTATTGCAAAATGATCAATGGTTTCTAAGTAAAAAAACGTGCCTCCATTGCTTTCTTTAAAGCATTTTTCATGCCCATTACTTCTTCGTCATCAGAGGGAACTTCAAATGAATTCAGAATAATTGTCACAATTGGAATGCATGCACTAATGCAAGCATCTTTTCTAGAAAGCAACTTGGTGGCTTCTTCGAAAATTGCTAATATGTTTACCAGCTTTTCACACAGGTTCCAATCCATTACAGTGAAGTCAATGCCGCCGGAAGGACGGATTAGCAATGTGGTAGCAATTACAGATTTTAAGTACAGAATTTTTTCAAGCATTTAATAAGTTGAATTCCAGTGTGTTGGAACATCATTTTTGAGCCTGAGCCTGTCAAAATTGTTTTTTTGAACCTCTTGTTGTTTGTGAAGCTCAGCAAAGAAGGTGTTTGAAAAAGAAGCATTAGTGCAATGCTTTCGACATTTTTCTATCAAGTTTATAGCACTCTGGAGTAAAAAAATTTCTTTAATCACTAGTTGAAGCAAATGATTTAGACCCCAGCAGACTTGTTAACACACTGTGAATCTTTGAAAGCTGCCTTTATATTTGCAGCATTGTTTCTTAAGCAGACTGTGATCTTGTCCTTTAGCTCCCACTCTTTCATTTTTATAACTGACCAAGGCTGTAAGTCGAGGATAATCCTTTCAAATATAGATCTATGAAACTTTAGACCTTCTTTGAAGTTTGAGTCAATTTTTGAAATATTGTCAACCCAGCCAGGCATTGTAAATTGCAACATTTCAGTCCTCTGCCGTTTTGATCTGATGTCAAATAAGGGTATTGTTCTTTTTTTAATTGTAATAGGTTTAAGTTGATCTAAAGTTGGTATATTCTCAGGACTGCCGGTAGTTGTATTTCTTTTTCAGTTAAGAGATTTTTTAGAGTACGGTGTGGGTGTCGACTTCTTAAATGTGATGAAAGTCCGCTAAGTGATTGAAGTTTTGGATTGTGTGATCCACGAGATATTTTCAAATAGCAGATATTGCAAGTTGCGTATTTGGAATCACTGGCTGTTACAGTAAAATTATTCCAAATATACCTTTTCTTTTAATTAATTTCCATTTTAAAATTTAGCACTGAGAAACTTTTGATGAAATTATTGATTTTGGTTGCTTCACTTAAATGTTAATTTATTTAAAGAATGACCTAAGAATAGTCTCTTAAAATTATTATGCCACGTGATTTCAATTAAAATTTCTACATTAGTTATAATTAAAAATTAATTTACAAAGAAACGATTACAATAAGAAAATTTTCATGATCCCACTCTAAATTAAAAAAAGTTATCTAAACTTAATAAAAATCTAATAAAAGTTTCGGTTCATTTCGGTAGCGGTTTGAACCGAAATTTCGGCCAAAACAGGAAAAGTAAAAAATTATTGAAGTAAAAACTTCGGTTTTCGGTTTCGGCCAAAACTTCGGCCGAAAGTTTCCGTTCACTAGCCATTATGTGTAAATGTAATTAGTTATCACTTGACAATGTTAAAAAATCTTGAGTAACCCTTGAATAAAAAGAATTGCTTTAATATTTGGTCTTAATGATTAAAATAAAGTAAATTTTAACATGTTGAAGCGTGCTAGTATTTAGCTATGTAATAACAATTGTCTTCTGAAGAAAAACGTACTTTTTATACATTAAATGAGTTTTGTTTTGGATTTAACGTTTTAGTTACTGTTCATAAAAACAATGGTTTTAAGTACGCTGCATTTTTTATTGTTCAATGATGCGTGTTAAAAACTTATTTAATTAAAAAGTTCATTTGTATAGCTTTTTATTGATATATAGTTTATCATGCTAATGAAAAGTTATAGTATTCGAATTTTAATTAGTCGTCAATGTTTTGTCATCCAAATTTTATTCAAAAAAATGTGTGGTCACAGCGCAAAGATTTTTGTTAAAACAGCGGTAACGAAAAAGTTAATTAATTATTCATTAAAAACATGGTAAAATACTTAGACTAGAGTTTTTTGTTTATTTATTTTTTTACTTAATTATAAACCAGTATATAATTTCTGAAAGTAATACAACTAATTTAGATTCGCATACACATATGCATATGCAAATCCATGGAATCATTTTCTGTGTCGCTTTTGAGTCTATTTTAAGTTTTTATAGTAAAACCTGTGAACAGTAGAGTTCTATAAATAATTACTAAAAATAATAGATGGCTTTTGCTATTATGTATTTTCAAACCGAAAATTCTGTTGCTGTAGTGCCATCAACTAAGATTAAAGGAGATTTCAACTTATGTTACTGGCTACTTTATTGTGCATCTAGATTAGAGATAGCAATAAAAGAGAGATTGAAAAATCAACAAATAATTGGCAGTGCATTAATAATGTGCGCGTCACGTCATTTTTATAGTAGTTGGACATTTTTTAAATATTTCATACAATTTGGAAGTAAATCTAAACTTAATCATCTGTTTAAAGAAAGTAATAAAACTTTACGTCAAAAAACTTGCAAAAAAAATCATTTTGAAGGAATACTTTCGAAACAGCCTAATTTTCTGAAATGCTTATTCCGTTTCTTACAGAATGCCCAGCCGGCATCTCAACGTTGTTTCAACGTTGAAATTTGGTTGAAGCGTTGTTTCAACGTTGTTCAACTATGTCTCAACGTTAAAACAACGTTACGATTTAAACGTTGTTTATTTAACGTTGTTTTAACGTTAAATCAACATTGACAAAAAAACTTATAAAAAAACGGTCCGTTGAATTGATGCTAAAAGTAAAATTAGTTATAGCCGAAAAAGTAATATGGTAGTGTCACAGTTATTCGCATGACTCAATAATTGGCACTCTTCATTTTCTTTAAATAATTATATAACTACTTCTAGTTGAAAAGTAAAAAATCGTCACCGTATAAACAGAGTAACCTGTCGACTACTGTTTGAGGAAAAAGTTTTTGGTGGTAGTCAATTCTTTTATAAAAATTTTTATTTAAGTAAGAAAGAAACGCAATAATTTACCAAAAACGTTAACCTCGATACGGTTTTCGTTTCTGAAGAAGACGTGAACATTATTTTGATTCCATAATTATTAATTATAATCAGAAGTTCAAAATGGCACAAAAGGTTATATGAAATGTTATTTAAAAGTTAACACAGTAATTTTTATTTAACAATAAAAATTCCCTGAGTTATTCTTTTTTTAAATTTGGGTGCCAAAAATTGTGACAACAACTCAAACATTGGCATGGCAATATTTTGATTTGGATATCTTTATAACTTTTAAAATAAGCTTTTTTTTTAGCTTTAATTTTCAATTTTAATTATATTTAAGTTATCGTAAATATAAGTAAACTAACTAATACAAAAATTGAAGAATTCTATTAACAACAGACAAGTTAAGATAAAGAAAAAAATTAAAAAATCGGAGATGTCAATCAAACTAACTGCAAAAAATTATGTTCCTCGCAGTACTTTACAAACAAAACTCTCTGGTTTCAGCAGTCTAGGGTGTAGGCCTGAACCAGCACATACTTTGCCACTATTTATAGAAGATACCTGTGAGAAGTAGTTTATTGAAATGTCATAAAGAGGATTTTCTCTAAAAATAAATGACTTACAATTAATAATTTCAGAAAGATTACATAAAAGCTCGCACCCTAGTGTATTTAGAAATGGAATTCTTTCTTGAACTTGGGCATAAAGATATCTAAAAAGGCACCCTAACTTGAAGTCTAAAACATCAGAGCATCACTCTTTAGGTCGGTCCAATGTCACCAGGAGAAACTTTCCTTTATTATGTACAAGAGTTATTTAAATGTTGGTAGAGGAAAAAATACAAAAAGATCCATTTCTAATAAACCTATAAATAAAGAAAGAAACGTCTAGTGTACGCTCTACACAAGAGTAAAGACAAACACTAACAAATAAAGTCATAGATCAATAGAAGATGAAAAATTGGATTTGTAATTTTGGCAAAGCAAATTATGATGAAGAAATAAGGTCAAAGTTGCGGGTGAACTGTAATACATGTGATTGTGCTGTGCACCTAAACTGTATATATGAGGATTACAAAAAGCTGACAAATATAAGAAAACTTATTAAAAGAAAGAACTTTCCTTTTGAGAGCCAAGAATGCTCTTAAATAAATAACTTTATTTCTTTAAATTCTCTTTAATTTTGTGGTTTTTATTGATAAAACACTTTTATTATATATATGTATTTAATATACGATATACTTATTAGTTCTTGTACATACAAAAACAAAAATTTAAAACGAAAAAAAATAATCGATGTTTAGGTTCTCTAGATCTGGATTCAAATTGATGCCAATAATTGAGTCGCGCGTGCCAATAATTGAGTCAAAGTGCCATAGCTTAGGACGATGAATTTTTAATTTATCTTTAAAACATGGTGTTTTTCCAGAAAACCTAAAAATTGCAAAAATCATTCCAATTTTAAAATCAGGCGATCCTTCTGAAGTTGCAAATTATCGTCCAATCTCAATTCTTAATTGTTTTTCTAAAATATTAGAGCGAGTTATGTATAATAGGCTTTATTCTTTTTTAAATGTAAATAATATTCTTTACCATAAACAATTAGGATTCAAATCTGGCCATTCCAACGATCATGCAATCATTCACCTTGTTCAGGACATATTTAAATCGTTTGATGAAGGCAAGTATACCCTTGGTCTTTTTATCGATTTAAGTAAAGCTTTCGATACAGTCAATCATCAAATCCTTCTATCAAAACTCAAAAGTTATGGTATAAAAATACTAACTTGTCCTGGTTCGAGAGTTATTTGACTAATAGGAAGCAGTATATAGTTTATGATGAAGGAAAAACTAATTATGAGACAATTACATGTGGTGTTCCTCAAGGATCAATTTTAGGGCCACTTCTATTTCTTGTTTATATAAACGATTTAAATAAATTTTCTAACATTTTAAATACAATTTTATTTGCAGATGATACCAGCTTGTTTTATTCCAATAAAGATATCAATATATTATTCCAAACATTAAACAAAGAACTAGACAAACTAACCCAATGGTTTAAATCAAACAAGTTATCTTTAAATATTACTAAAACAAAATACACTTTATTCCATCGCCTACATAAAAAATCAGATATTCCCTTAGAACTTCCGGACCTTTTTTTTAATTAATAAAGAGAGAGCAATCAATAAAGTTTTTAGGCGTGTTTCTAGACGAAAATGTAACCTGGAGGGAACATATAGGTGTAGTTGAAGATAAAATATCAAAAAATTTAGGTATAATGTACAAAGCAAAGCAGTTATTACATCGATCTTGTTTAAAAAACATTTACTTTTCTTTTATTCATTGCTTATTAAGTTATGCGAACATTGCTTGGTGTAGCACTAACGCGACGAAAATAAAAAAATTGCTTAGCAAACAAAAACAGGCTATAAGGATAATTACGTAGATCGCTTCTCACACACACAAACACTATTTAATGAACTCAATATCCTAAATGTATATAAACTAAACCTCTATCAAGTTCTTATTTTTATGTTCAAACTTAATAAAAATATATTACCAATCTTATTTTATTCAATTTTTGAAAAAATAAATCACATATACCCTACCAGATTTTCAAAATACAACTACATTCAATCCAAAACTTATTATTCCGCTACTAAATTCTCTATTGTAAACAGAGGACCAAAGTTGTGGAACATAATATTAAATAATGAAATGAAAACTAATTATTCTCTAAACCAATTCAAAACAAAACTTAAGCAATTACTTTTGTTAACTGAAAATGAATTAAATTTTTTCTAATAAAACTTCTTTATATTAGAAATCAATAATTAATAGTTAATTAATTAATTACTTTAGATTATTAATACATAATTAATCAATAATTGTACATATATTTTTATCATTTTAAATGATAATCTTCTTTTTGAGAAATTTATTTTTTATTTTGCGTTATTTATTAATCTTTTACTTTTATTTTATACTGTTTATTTGCTTTTACTTAATTGGCAATGAAAAGTATTATAAATATAATTAAATAAGTTAAACTATAAAATACTCTACCAATAAAATGTTTTTATATAAAATCATATCTTCTTATTTTTCATACCAATTCTTAAATGTTATTTTTGTCATTTAATATTTTAATAAATTTTGTTTCTTTTATTTTACAAGGCAACTGTTATATCTTATTTTTTGAAAACTATAAATTTTAAACGATATGCGATATATTTAAATTTTCTTTTCATAATATATATCAGAGATATATACATTGAAACAAAATTTTATTGTCAAACTATATTTTGTCTAGTATTGACGCATTTTTTGGGGCTTAATGATAAGACTAAATTTGTCTTCTTCTAGCCCCGGTCATGTAACTATTTTTTTATAAGTTACGACTGTAAATTTTTTTTTATCGGCAAAAGTGTAAATAAAAAAAAAAAAAGAATCAACTTTCTTATAATGTGAATATAGACTAGATTTTTTGCGCAAATGACAAATTAAATGCGTCAGGTCATTTACAAGGTATTTTTCTAGTATTGTGCCAAATTTGAAAAAGTTTCATTCACTGGTACGATTTTTGTACATAAATTACTATCAAAAGTAGCGTTAAGGTGCCAATTACTGTGACACTACCATAAAGCAATATTTTAGCAATATTTCTTACAACAAAAGAGATTAATGGCTTATTTAAGAAACTGGCGAAAATGCCACTCTAATGTTCTAACTCTGGCAGAATCGACTCCTTGTAGTGAAGAAGAGAAAGTCGAAAAAAATAATGACAATTTAAAATTTACGCAAAATATTAGTTAAGTAGAATTAGACATAAGTTCGGAAAGCGACTATGGAATTGAAGAATTTCTTTATGATGATTTGTCACTGTACTTTTTGCAGAAGAAAGTGAAAAAAAAGATGTTTCTTTTAATCATAAACTGACGAAGTGGCAGAAGAGCTATGTTCACGTGAATAAGTAAACGAGCTGTTTGCTATACTGATAGCAGAGGCCTTCTGCTATCTGCAGAAACAGCTTTTTGTACACCAGTCTCAAGACCAAAATAACAATTTTGACCACTACACTTGCTTTCGACAGTGTCTGATTTTGGAGCTTTAAGCAAAGTTTTTTTATCTTTCAGTGAGGATAAGAAAAAAGGAAATAAAGTACAAAAATTACATAACGTTGATAAGTTCTCAATGGCTGTAGGCAGTATGTTATTAATTATTTTTTAGGGAATTTTTGTTTCGTTTTATTAGGTTTGTAAAAATATTCAACAAAAATTGTTTTGTGAAACTATTTTAAATTATAGAGTTTCAATAGAGAATGTTATATTTTCTTACTGATATAAGATATCCCGAAACTCAGTGACAAAGCCAGGTTGTAATAATGAATTTATAAGCCAAATAAGTTTTTTTAATCAGTCGCTATATTTGTTAAAGTGGACAATTTATTAGATGACAAAAAAAAAAAAAAAAAAAACAATCATCAGGAGTGAGTTTTAATAAGTAGTTTATTAAACAGTTATATCATTTAGTTTCAGAACTTTTTTTAATTTTATGTCTACAGCTTTATGCCAAAACTTATAAAAACTTATAACTGTATATATTAGAAAAATAGCTTCTTATTTGTTAGTAAAATTTCAATGCTTAAAAGGCAATTAATGTTTAATGTCTAGAGTTTTATTTTCATTAATATGATCACAGCAAAGAATATAACGTTAAAATAACGCTTATATAACGGTAAATGAAAAATTTGGCGTTATGTTTACCGTTATATTAGTAATTAATCTGTCTAAAACATTATGTTGGCCAAAATTATTTGTATATTTGTATATAAATGTAATGTGTTTCATTAACCGTTATGTTTACCGTTATGTTTGTTGGAAATATGTCATCACCCTATAATATGATATCATAAAAGTATTTCTAAAACAAGCGCGAGTTGAAAGAATCTTTGAAAATTGTCTAAATGTTGCACGAGGATTTTTTATAAGAAATAAGATAAAGGTTGATTATTTGTAGCAAAATTTAATGATTTGTAAATCGTTAAAATATATACCATAATGCATTGATATATATATATATATATATATATATATATATATATATATATATATATATATATATATATATGTATATATATATAGATATATATATATATATATATAATATATATATATATATATATATATATATATATATATATGTATATATATATATATATATATATATATATTTATATATATATATATATATATATATATAAATATATATATATATATATATATATAATATATATATATATATATATATATATATATATATATATATATATATATATATATAATAGTAAAAGACACTTATCTAACTTTTTTCTTCAGTTTTTTTTATTTTTCACCATTGCTGGATCATAAGGAAGAGAATATGTATATATATATATATATATATATATATATATATATATATATATATATATATATATATATATATATATATATATATATATATATATATATATATATTTAAACCCCTAAACAAAATCATATAATATATGATTTATATAAAATATATTAATAATATATTATATATAAATCATATATTATATAACCTATATAATATTATTATATAAGTTAATGAGCCTTATTGTGATTTTAATTTTATATTTTAATTTGATTAGTTAATGTGCCTTATTATTACCACAAAATAATATTTTATACAAAACAAGGTTGAATATCGTTACTTTCATAATTTATATTGTAACTAGAAAAGAAATAACAAAGAAGAAGATAAAATGGTCAAAGCTGTTCTTGTTAAGTAACTTGGCGAATGAAAAATTGTTATTGCTAATAATAGCAGTATTATTGATTTTTTAGATAATGGTATGCATATTTATTTTTAAAAAGTTCAGAAATGCAAATTTAATAAAGTTTATAGTGCTTTTAAAGTGCTTTTTGATCCCATGCATGATTTGTTAGAAGGAATAATAACTTTACAGATAGACTTTACTTAAATAACACTGATTTTTAAGGTTTATTTATACTAGATAGCTTAAAACTTTGTAAAGTGCTTTCAGTATCCAATGGACAGTGAAAAACCACCTGTAATAAGCGATTTAGTGATTAAGGGCAAATCTGGAAGTGCTCAGGTGCTATCTCTTTGCCGTATTTTGCCTAGTTTTTTGAAAACCACTGTGGTTGATCTTCATTTTTATGCGTATTTAAACATCTTCATATACTCCAATAACGTCTTTCTGCTACTACAACTGATGCTTATTTATTTTGCTCAGAGGAAAAAATAGCTGCTTATCATACACTTTTTATGGAATTATATCCAGAAAAATTTATGCCTAAGCTTCATTTTCTTATACATTATCCACATCAATCCAGAAAATTTGGTCCTCTACGATACCACATGTTTATAAGATTTGAGAGAAAAAACCAAGTAATTAAAAATATCAGACATTTTAATTTTAAAAATATGCCATATACAGCCTTAAAGGAAATGATTTTAAACACTGTATCATTTATTTACAGTTCAACTGGTGAGATGAATAATGGATTTCTCTGTGAATTAGATCAAGTAACTTTTAGAAAAAATGTAATATCTCGTATTTAGGTTAATGGTATTAAATATTGTCTTGGGTCATGTTTGTGGTTTAATAGTGGTTCACAATTTCTTGATTATATAATTAAGGAGATACAAGTCAGAGGTGACAAAAAGTTTTTTATTACAGCACAGCTCCAGTCTGTTGCAGATGATGAGATAAAAGGATTTTTTAGTGGTATTGAAGACATTAATATTCCTTTAACATTTATTTCACCAGAAATTGTTCCTTTTCTTTGGCCTGCGTTTTACTTTAAAGAGACTGGTAACATCTATATTGTACCCCCATCACTTCCATGTATTACTTTTAATTAAATAGCTTAATACAGTTAGGAGTCATTCATAAAGAACATATGCACCTATTTACAGAGTAAGAAAATACAAGGAAAAGTTTACTGGAATAATAATATTGCACAAATTATTTTATACTGAGTTTGTAAATGTTATTCTGATTAATTATATATATATATATATATATATATATATATATATATATATATATATATATATATATATATATATTATATATATATATATATATATATATATATATATATATATGTATATTGTTTTATATGTTTGTATAGCTTTTTTTCAATATTTGGAATTTATACTTCTTTATTTTTTTTAAAGTTAATTGAGTTTTATATAGGCGGTGCTATTGTCAGGCTTACATCCTGATATTGATAAAAAGCATTTTTTGACTTAAGAAGCACTTGATCATTAAATGTTATAGTTTATAACTTGTTCTAATGTTTTTATTATAAAATTATATTTGTATTTTTTCATTTGAAGATTTTACCGTGACAAATTTAATAACGACTTTTTCCTAATATTATGGTATTAATATCTTTTTGCATATTGATTTAGATTGATAAAATTCCTTTTATTGGTGACGTTAGGCAACAACTCATTAATTACTTTCCTCCACACATTAAACAATTTGTTAGCAGAAACTCTGTAGCAGAAATAAGATTGTGGCCAGAGAATTAATGGCTTGTCTGTTATCATTCTGCTTCTCCCATATCCTAACTCATGCTATCATTGAAAATAGAATTCTTCTGCACAAAATATATTTTTCAAAGTTAAAGTCAACTTGTGTTGGCTTATATCCTTGTTATGGTCAACGATGGGTAAGTGAAATAATACGTTTAATAATGTATTTGTTAGTCCAATTTGTTCATATTAAAAGTGATAGTACTAATTTTGCATTTAAAGATTTTATTCTTTTTAAGTTCATGTACCTTTTGGTTTAAATGTATAATCATTTATGCATTATATATTATTAATAAATAAATTTTAAAAGGTAATGTTTTTTAAAAGTTTTATTTGACAATTTATGCATTAATGTTTGTTTAGCAAACAGCCTCGTTAATTTGCTATTACTTTTTTTTATAAACTATAGGATTATATTTTGGTTATGTTAGGACCCCATTTTTAAAAAAATGCCAAACAGTTTTCGACAACGACAGTATACTGAGTGTCACAGCTTAAAGGTGAAAAGGCTTTCACAGGTTTCTGTTTCAAATAACAATAGCAAACTCAAACCTGTTGTGACTGAATTGGTAGCTAATCAAGACCAGCTATAAAACAATGTTGAAGTAAGAAAAATATAATTTATGTATTGAAGCAATATTTATATTATTTAGACATTCTTGTAAATAGTTTTTCTCTTAATTTATTTCGATTTTTATTAGAGTAGTTTTTTTAGCTCTTGTATGTTTAAAATCGACTAGTACTTTTTATTTTAGTATGAATTCAAAAAAAAAAAAACCTGAACAGCCAACTTTGTCCATTTTATATAGACAACTATTTAATAATGAGATATTCAGTGTGATACCAAAGAGAATTGGTTTTGCTCCTACAGTAATACTGGAGAAAGCAATTCGTTTTTATGCTGATTTCAAGAATGCTACAGTCAAGATGTTTTTTTGGATTTCTCCAGAGTCTGGTAACTACACTGATAATTTGTTAAAGCTCCAGCAGAAACTTATTTCCAAGAAGACATGTGATAAATTGTTTATGAAAGTGGATGTAAGTTTGTCACCTGATTATTAGAACTTATTTTGAATTAAACAACTTGCATGACTATGTTTCCATGAAATAACTTTTTTTCTGTCTCTTTTTTTTTTGTAACGGTTTAATTATTTCACAACAATGATTTTAAACTGGAAAGTATACGAAAAACTGGAAAGTGTACTTTAAAAATTTTCACAATATTTTTTTGCAATATTATTTTACTATTATACTATTATATATACTTTTTAGTGCGAGTCTATTGGAGAATACATAAGAGTGCCTAGTTCTTATGGTCCCCAAGTGATTTTTAATCACAAGGAGTATGGCATAAGGAGTCGACACGGTCTTGAGATAAAATGAAATGAAATATTCACTCAATTAAATGTTCAATACCAAGCAGAGTAGATATTTCCGTAGGAGCCAGCACTTTGGAGTTTCTTAGAATAAAAAAAAATTTTTTACTCATAAGTATAGAACGCAGTTAATGTCCTTTTCCATAGTAAAGTGTTTTATAAAAAAATTGTAACTACTTGTGTAACACTAACAGTATATATAGTGTATTGGACAAAACATTTGCAACCAACATCGAACAATGCTAAAAAGTGTTTTTAATTTCACATCTCTTAAAAACGAAACGAACTATACTACCACAGCAAACAGTTCAGTAGTCTGGAGTCATAGCATGCCATGACATAAGCAATCAGCTGACAGGTGAGAGCAGACAGGCAGAATTTCATTGACAAGTTCCATTTTGCATTGGACAAAACAAGTGCAATTTTTTTGGTTTGTTTTATTTTCTTAACTCTGGTCCGTGTCAACGTCACGGAAGTTTTTTAATAATTAAAGGAAGTATCCAAAAGTTTCCAAAAGCATGCAGAATCTTCCAGAAGTTTCCAGAAGAAGCATCTGGAAGCCTCCAGTAGCATCCAGAAATATCTAGAAACATTCAGAAGCATCCAGAAGCTTCAAGAAGCATCGAAAAAAAGCATCAAGAATCTTCCAGAACAGGTTGACACAGGCTCATTTTACTTTATAAGAGACATGTAAATCGACATGTAATTCGGTCAGTATAAGTCAATGAGTCAGTATTATCAAAATAGATTATTGAAGTGAGTTTTATCAAAGTGTTTTATCAAAGAACACCAATACAAGAAGTGAAATACAGCAAGTGTTTCTTTACATCAATACAGTCCACATCCAACCAAGACGTTGTGTTCTACAGAGCATTATTGTATCATCACATGGTAAATGTAATATGGTAAGCCTTGAGAAGGGTGATTATTTATTTTTATTATTTTTATGACTTTAAGTGCAAAAATGGCTCCCGACAGTCTTAGATTGAAACTAAAACAGAAAATTACTGGCGATTACGTAAATAAAATGTCACAAAAAAGTATTTGTGATAAGTATCGCGTGTAAAAATGGACCGTATCAAGACTATGTTTCAAATATCGTTCTACGGGGAAGTTGGCAGCAGATAACAAAGGTCGAAGACCGCGTTCCACCACTACTAAAGAGGATTCTATGATCGTCAGATCCGTCAAGAAGGATCCCTGGATATCATCAGTCGAAACACAAAAGCAATTAGAGTTGCCTGTTTCGGACCGAACAATTAGACGACGTGCTGTTGACGCTGGATTGATTTTTCAACGCCCTGCAAAGAGACCGTTGATTTCACTAAAAAACCAGAAGAAAAGACTCCTGTTTGCTATATCTCATATTGACCGGAATGTGCAGAAATGGCGAACTGTCCTGTTCTGTGATGAATCGGAGTTCAACATCATTGGGAGCGATGGCATTTGCCGTGTACGTCGACCGGCCGGAAAACGCCTCAATTTACGTTACTGCCATAAGACCGTGAAGCATGGTGGAGGCAATGTAATGGTCTGGGGGTGTTTTTTTGCTAACGGTCTAGGTCCAATACATCAAAACAATGGAATAATGGACCATTTCATGTATAAAAATATTCTGAAAGATGTTATGTTACCTCATGCTGAAAGGATTATGCCAATGAAATGGGTTTTTCAGCAAGACAACAATCCGAAACACACTGCAAAAGTAGTCAAGGAGCGGTTTCAAAACAACCTCCTATTGTTGATGGAGTGCCTGCCTCAATCTCCGGATCTCAACCCTATCGAGGACCTGTGGGAGATCGTCAACCGCAGAATTAATCGTGACGGTGTTCGTAATAAGGATCAACTGTTTGAACAAATTCAAAAGGCCTGGGCAGCGATTCGACAAAGTTTCGTTGATCACCTGATCGAATCTATGTCTCGAAGATACAAGGCTGTGATTGACAACAAAGGATTCACCACGGAATATTGATAGCGAAATACAGCTTGGTCAACAATTTGTCGAGTTGCACTTGTTTTGTCCAGAAAGAAATCAATTTTTTTTAATACTTTTAAATAATTTATCAATTTTCGTGTACAAAAAATGAACTTTGTGATGAATAAAACTTGAACAACTTTGTCTCTAAACAGTTACATAGTTATTTCTTTAAATTGAAAAAATGCAGCACTTTTATATAAATAAACTAAATTAGCATTATTTGGTTGCACTCGTTTTTTCCGATACTGTATATATATATATATATATATATATATATATATATATATATATATATATATATATATATATATATATATATATATATTTTATATATATATATATATATATACATATATATATATATATATATATATATATATATCTATATATATAAAAATATATATAAAAAGAGAGAGAGTTTTGTTTTTAGTAAATTGCATGGTCATTATGAAAAAAAAAAGCATATTTTATGAATACTAAAATTTCCTTAAACAAAACGGATAACATAACGGGTAATTACCCGTTATCTCAGGTTTTCAAACATAACGGATAACATAACGCAAGTTTTCGTGTTTTATAACGGGTAATTACCGTTATGTTCAAAGTATAATTCGTGTGAAAATAACATAACGGCAGTTACCGATATGTTATTTTCATACAAATTATACAATAAACATAACGGTAATTACGC